>NC_081358.1:119579030-119879030 GCF_030684315.1 Stegostoma tigrinum | reverse complement strand
TGTTTTGGTGTTGTAGATTGTGAAATATTCTACATTGATTTGAGACGTAGAAAGGGTGAAAAAGAGAATAAAAGGAAAGAACGGGGCCAACAAGAGATCAGAAAGTTAACTTGTCAGTGGAGGTGAACGATATAGGCATAGAGGTCTCTGCCTGTTCACATAAAGTGAAAGGGATAAAACAGAAAGTGTGTATACACACCTGGAATATTGCGTACTATCCTGATCGCTACACTACCAGAAGGATGTGGATGCTCTGGAGAGGGTACAGAAAAGATTTACCAGGATGTTGCCTGGTGTGCGGGATTTTAGCAATGAAGATCGGTTAGATAGACTGGGTTTGTTTTCACTGGAACACAGGAGACTGAGGGGTGACCTGATAGAATTTATTAAGATTATGAGTGGCATGGATAGAGTGGAGAGTATGAGGCGTTTTCCAGGGTGGACGGGTCAATTACTACGGGACACAGGTTCAAGGTGCATGGAGTGAGGGGGTAAGTTTAAAAGAGATGTGAGAGACACATTTTTCACACACAGGGTGGTGAGTGCCTGGATCATGCTGCCAGACGAAGTGGTGGAAGCAGACACAATAGCAGTGTTTCAAAAAGCATCTGCATGAATACATGAATAGGAAGGAAACAAAGGTTTACGGACCCTGTAAGTGAAGACATTTTTAGTATGGAAGGGCAAAATGTGTTAGCACAGGCTTGGAGGGCCGAAGGGCCTGTTCTTGTGCTGTATTGTTCTTGGTTTAGGACTATGAAATATAGTATGGAGTAAATACAGTGAGTGAGGAAATAAAAGAGAGGACAGTATCACAGAATGAGTCTAAACCAATAGACCTGAATGAAGCACATCCCAGGCTATTCAGACAAGCAAGGGGAGAAACGGTCTTTGCCTAAATCCATGCTGCTGGAGGGCTGCTAAGGCAGTGCCATTTCAAAATGGAGGAAGAGCAAGCCGAGGTCACTATAAACCAAGCAACCCTTCCCTGGCAGTGGACAAGTTATGAAGAAAACATTCCGAGACACAATCTGAGACAGGTACAGAATTATCTCTTTTATTCATGGGATGTGGGCCAGCATTAATTGTCCATCCTTAATTACCCAGAGGGCAGGTGTTAAGAGTCAATCGCACTGCAGTGAGTCTGGAGTCACATGCAGGCCAGACCAGGTAAGGATGGCAGATTTTCTTCCCTGAAAGGCATGAGCAAACCAGATGGGTTTTAAAATGACCAACAATGTTTACATGGTCACTTTTGACCCAGCTTTTTCATGAATTGAATTCAAATTCCATCATTTGCTTTCAGTTGAGTTCGAACCATGGCCCCCCCAAAAAATGAGCCTGGATAATTAAAACTGCCTCACCGTGACCATTGCCATTGTGACCAAAATCGCTACTGGAAAAACTATACTCTTTCCCCGTACTTCCACCGATATGGCTGTCCCTGTTCATCAGTTGCTGAAACCTTCATTCATAACCAAAAGACCATGGGTGGTCTCTCATATTTAACCGCTCTGCCATCATGGGCGGCTCGGCAGCTCAGTGGTTAGCACTGCTTCCTCACAGCCTCAGGAACCCTGGTCAATCCCACCTTTGGGTGACTGTCTGTGTGGAGTTGACACATTACCCCAGTGTTTATGCGGGTTTCCTCCCACAATCCAAAGACGGGCAAGTTAGGTGGATTGGCCACAGGATATGCAGGGTTACAAGGAGAGGGTAGGGATGTGGATCTGGGTGGGGTGTTCTTTAGAAAGTCAGAACGGAGTTGATAGGCCAAATGGCCTGTTTTCACACTGTAGGGATTCTACGAACTTGTGAATGAAATCACAAAATACAACATTCCCTACCTTACACCAAGTCTTATTCTCCTTTGCTTGCTGAAAAGCTCTGGCTCAACAATGAGGCAGATTGGCTCATCCAAATGCATGAGTCAGGAACAGGAGGAGTCCATTCAGCAACTGACTGAAAGCAAGAAAAGGAAGCAAAGCCTATACTCAATGTCTCACTGTCCCATGGAGACATCCCTCTCCCATGTGTGCAAAGATCCATGGGCCATGAGGTGGGCTGTTCAGTCATGTGAAGACCCAAGGCTTGTGACCCTGGTGAGTGAAGTACCATTCTTGAATTGAGGGGACAGCCAAGGGTGGCAAACGCAAGGCTTGTGATTCTGGTGAGTGAAGTACCATTCTCGAATTGAGGGGACAGCCAAGGGTGGCAAACGCACGTCGTTTGGTCAAGCAGCAGCTTAAAGGTAAAATTCTCACTCTCGTTTTCAAACCTCAATGTGGCCCAGCCATTTCCTGTCTCTCTCTTGCTCTCTCGACTGAGCATCCTGCAGCCCTATTACTCTCTCAGGCAGCATCTTGAGCCTTCATATTTTTAAATGCTCCATTTGTGGACAGTCTGACCAATCTGCTAATGTCGTGTAAACAGAATTCCCACTCCAGGCAAACACTGAGATAATCATCACAATCATTGGTCTGCAGACCCCCCGAGAGTGAATGGGCTGGGAGAATGGCCCGAAATTAGACCACCCACCCTGGGTGAAGAAATTTCTCCCCACCTCAGGGTAAAAGTTTTATCTCTTCACCTTTAGGTATGATCCTCAGTTCTGGGCTCCCCCATCATTGTGAACATCCATCCTGCATCTCTAGTCTTGTTAAATTTCATAGGTTTCTATGAAATCCCCTTCGGTAGATTGGATAGCCAGGGTAAGGGAGTTCAAAACTTGAGGATGTAGGCTTAAGGCGAGAGGGGAAAGGTTTTAAAGATACTTGAGGAGTAACTTTTTCATGCAGAGGATGGTGTGTGTATAGAACGAGCTGCCAGAGGAAGTGGTGGAGGCTGGTACAATTAAAACATTTAAAAGGCATCTGGATGGGTACATGAGTAGGAAAAGCTTGGAAGGATTTGGGCCAAATGCTGGCAAGTGGTATTAATTTAGTTTAAGATATCTGGTCAGCATGGACGAGTTGGGCCAAAGGGCCTGTTGCCATGCTGTATACCTGAACGACTCAATGTCACTAAATGTGCTTCAGTGAAGATAGTGTGGCATTAAGAGTTTCAAAACCACACAATCTAATGCCTCACTCCATTTTATTTGAACCTGAGCTAACTAGCAGGTTAGCAGGGGATATTTGAATGCTTTAGTTAACACTAGTTACAATACTAATGGAGCACCTTCACAAATAATGAGATTGATAGCGTTTAATCTATAATAAAATAATCCTTTCTGAGACCTACAACATCATTGTCTGTGCCTTAAGTCTTCAATCCAGTCTTTCTGACTGATCATTCTAATCAGCGCTTTTCTCTAGAGTTGACTCACAGAACATAAGCAAATAGAATCCTGTCTTGAATAAATGAGTTTATTCACGTAGTTTAGGGCTTTTGGTAATGACACTTGGCGAACTGTACTCTTTAGATACGGTTTTCACCTCCACAATTCTTTGCAAATCAAGCGGGAAAGAAAAGTCACCAATTTGGTCATGCCTGTTGTGAAACAAAAGCTGCAGATCAGAGCTGGCAACTCTTTACGTTCACATTACTTAGGGTTCTCTTTGTGTTTGATGAAGAAGTGTAGCTAACTTATTTTCACGCTAGGTTGTCGACAGTCCTGTTTGTTGGGGGAAGGGGGGCAGAGACCCATTTCGCTTTAACAAGGTGTCCAGCTGGATGAATACAGCAGGCCAAGCAGCTTCAGAGGAGCAGGAAGGCTGACGATTCGGGCCTACACCCTACTCTGAAGAAGGTCTAGGCCCAAAACATCAGCCTTCCTGCTCCTCTGAAGCTGCTTGGCCTGCTGTGTTCATCCAGCTCTATACCCTGTTATCTCAGATTCTCCAGTACTGGCAGTTCCTACTATCTCAGATCCCAGATAATAAAATGTGAGGCTGGATGAACACAGCAGGCCAAGCAGCATCTCAGGAGCACAAAAGCTGACGCTTTGGGCCTAGACCCTTCATCAGAGAGGAGGATGGGGTGAGGGTTCTGGAATAAATAGGGAGACAGGGGGAGGCGGACCGAAGATGGAGAGAAAAGAAGATAGGTGGAGAGAGTATAGGTGGGGAGGTAGGGAGGGGATAGGTCAGTCCAGGGAAGACGGACAGGTCGAGGAGGTGGGATGAGGTTAGTAGGTAGATGGGGGTGCGGCTTGGGGTGGGAGGAAGGGATGGGTGAGAGGAAGAACCGGTTAGGGAGGCAGAGACAGGTTGGACTGGTTTTGGGATGCAGTAGGGGAAGGGGAGATTTTGAAACTGGTGAAGTCCACATTGATACCATATGGCTGCAGGGTTCCCAGGCGGAATATGAGTTGCTGTTCCTGCAACCTTCGGGTGGCATCATTGTGGCAGTGCAGGAGGCCCATGATGGACATGTCATCAAGAGAATGGGAGGGAGAGTGGGAGAGAAATTAACTGTTCCTTTCCCTCTCCATGGCTATGGTAAATGTGAGGCTGTTGTGGTCACTGTCGCCAAAGTGTTCTCCCGCTCGGAGATCTGACACCTGTCCTGACTCATTGCCGAGCACCACATATAGTGAGAAACTATCCAGAAGTGGGTGAAAGATCCATAAATAGAGGACATAGATTTGTCTTTGTTCTGATGAAGGGTCACAGGACTCGAAACATTAAATTTTGTTTTTCTCTCCACAGATGCTGCCTGATCTGCGGACTTTCTCCAGCACTTTTGTTTTAGTTTGTTTTAGGTCTGTAGCGCTTTGTCTTGTTTCAGATTGAATGGAATAAGTTAAAAACCCAGACATAGGAGGAACAATGTGTTATACAGTTTAGAATTTACAATGCATTGCCTGTGTTCTTTCGGTTCACATAAATTGGACATAATTACAATTTAGACACAAAATAACTGAGTTTTTTAACTGTTACCCTTGGTGGACAGCTATATTGTTATGTGGGAACAGCGGTAAATTGTGCAACAGTAAACTGTGAACCCAGGACAATATAAAATCATAGAATTACACAGTACAGAAGAGGATCTTCGGCCCATCGAGTCTGTCCTGTCAATAACACGCTAAATCTACACTAGTCCCATTTTTCAGCACTTGGCCCATAGCCTTGAATCTTATGACACATCAAATGCTCATCTATGTAGTTTTTCAAACTTCTGAGGTTACCTTCCTCAAAAACCATCCCAGGTAGTGCATTCTCTGGGTGAAAAATATTTTTCTCAAATCCCTTCTAAACCTCATGCCTTTCATCTTAAAAGTTTGCCTCCAAGTTATTGGCCTTTCAACTAAAGGGAACAGCTGTTTTTTAACTCACCCTGTCCATGTCCTTATAAACCTATAACCCTCTACCAGGTACCACCCCCAATCCCATCACCCGCCATCAACCTTCTCTGCTCCAAAGAAAACAACCTGAGTTTATCTTTATTGCTGAAATGTTCCATCCCAGGCAATATCTTGGTGAATCTCCTCTGCACCCCCTTTCAGTGCAGTCACATCCTTCCTACAGTGTACATATCATGGACATTGAGGGATCTCTGTGGTACACTACTCAACACCGGACTCCAGCCACACAAACAGCCTTGTACCACAAAGACATATGAACACATGACAGGGGCTCCTAGCTCTTTACCAGCAATGTAACAATATGACAGAGAGAGTAGCAGGCACAGGGCCAATAGCCAGGCTTGAGGAGGAAATAAAGAAATACTTCAAAAAGGACCTGGGGAGGGAGCAGGGGAGTTGAACCAACAGGCTATCTCTTGGAAGCTTCCAGAACACACTTGATGGGCCAATAGGCCTCTTTCTACGTTTTAGATTTTCTCTAAAACAAGGCTTTGTGAATGTCTGGCTTGGCCTCTTTTGGGAGAAAGGGTATCCAGGTCTTGAAAAAGGTCTAGAGGAGTTTTACAGGACATCCAGAGGCTGGTGTTATCTGTAGAGACTGGAGAATCTTGTGTTGTTCACTTCAGAGGAGAGATAATAAACGGGAGATTTTACCGACGTGATCAAGATCAGTAATGGTTTCACTAGGGTAAATAGGAGAAACTATTCCTCTGATGTATACTAACCAGAGGACACTGAAGATGGCTTTTGGTACACCTGTGTTTATTGGTCAGTGCTTTGAATGTAGGAATCTATAATTAGTGAAAGAACCATTGGGAAGAGGTACACAAGACTTGGACAGGAGGGGCTTTGGTCATATGAAATGCACTGCCTAAAAGGGGACCAGGAACGAAAATACTTGAAGATGAAAGATTTCTACAGGTGAGGGTCAAGAGTGAGAGAATATAACTAATTGGATAGCTCTTCCAAAGAGACTGCACAGGAATAGTGGACTGAATAGCCACGTGTGATATATGATTTCATGTCACATACATAAAAATAAATTCAAACATTTTTTGTTTTCCATGTGAGATTCACTTCTGAAATAACGATTAAATGAGCTCTGGCTTCATGGCAGCTCTGGGAACAAGTTACACATGATTCTATGCTTCAGCCGGCAATGAGCGGCTCACATGATATCCCCGTTGTGTTTAGCATACAGTGTGCTTCCTGCACCTCTGGGACTATTTTTTTCCAAAGTCTCCTCTTCGTTTTGCTATTTCAGGTTCGTAATTCACACAGCTCCACTACTGAAGCAATTATTTCCCTGTGTTTCTATTAACCCTTTGTGAGCTGAATGTCACAAAAGTCTATGCCTCTGCACTCTTCATAATTCCCTTTCTTTTGAGAACGAACACAGCACCAAAGGCAATCCTTTGGCTCTCAGGTAGCACACCTTTCATAATTGTCCAACAGATCGAGGGTTGAAATCCAGCAACTGGACATAGCTGAAACATTTAAAATCCTGAGGGGACTTGACCAGATGGATTTGGAAAGGATATTCTCATGTTGCAGACAGATCCGAAGTCAGAGGTTAAAAAGCAATTTCAGACAGAGGTGAGAGAAAGACTCTTTCAGAGGATTGAGAGTCTTTGGAATTTCCTTCCTCAAAACCTAAGGGATGCAGAATCCTTTACTTATTATAAGACAGAGGCAGATAGATTCCTGAGAAGAAAGATTATCAGGGAAATGCTGAAATGTAGAGTTGGGGTTAAAATCAGATTAGCTATGATCTTACTGAATGGTGGAGCAGGCTCAAAGAGCCAAATGGCTGGCCCAAACTTGTTTCTTGTTCGGATGTTATTGGTTGATCCAGGTGGGGGGGATTTCCAGGTTGGTATCCACTGAGACAGTGAAGAAAGTGGTTTGTAGAAACAGAGGGACAACCTAGACTGCACAATCAGTGAGATGGAGGAGGTTTTGAATGGATTAAAACAATGCCAGTCGTATGTACACAGGGCCATAAGGAACTGAAGCCAAGGAGAGCATATTATTGTAAGTTGTAGACTTGAGTGATGGTATGTATACATGAGTCCAGGTGTGTACAAGGGGGAAGCAATTGTGAATAAAAACTCAAAGAACTGCGGATGCTGTAAATCTGGAACAGAAATAGAAGTTGCTGGAAAAGCTCAGCAGGTCTGGCAGCATCTGTGAAGAAAATATCAGAGTTAATGTTTCGAGTCCGGTGACCCTTCCTGAGAAGGGTCTGTTCTGATGAAGGGTCATTGGACCCAAAACATTAACTTTGGCTTTTTCTTCACAGGACACAATTGTGGCTTTTTAAGAATATTGTCTTAGACTGGTTAATCCTGGTTGCCCTGGGTACAAATGTGTTTGAACAAATGATCATAACCAGTGATAATGGGAACTGCAGATGCTGGAGAATCCAAGATAATAAAGTGTGAAGCTTGATGAACACAGCAGGCCAAGCAGCATCTCAGGAGCACAAAAGCTGACGTTTCGAGCCTAGGATGAAGGGTCTAGGCCCGAAACGTCAGCTTTTGTGCTCCTGAGATGCTGCTTGGCCTGCCTTGTTCATCCAGCTTCACACTTTATGATCATAACCAGTACCTGATTTTCCGATGGCTTGTCAAATTGTACTATAGCTGTGACTTAAAATATGATATTTCCATATACTAGCATCATTTATTTTACAGTTTGAGTTTTGAACTAACTGCATCTGGGCTTTAGACTGCATGTAAAAAGGTGTTTAATGGTAAATTTAAGCCAGTATTTGTGTGGAAGTAGATGACTGGAGCCTTTCTGGAGTGATAATGCATTTTTTTTTGTATCATGAGAGTTTTACAACTAGAGAAAGAAAAATTGATGGACATCTTACCAAATGCCTTCTGGAAATCTAATTGCAACATGTCTGCAGGTTTTCCGGAACCAAGATGTTACGGTGAAGCTGTACATCCGGAACCAAGAGGTTACGGTGAAGCTGTCCATCTGGAACCAAGAGGTTATGGTGAAGCTGTACATCCGGAACCAAGAGGTTATGGTGAAGCTGTACAAAACTCTGGTGCAGCCGCACTTGGAGTATTGTGTACAGTTCTGGTCACTGCATTATAAGAAGGATGTGGAAGCTTTGGAAAGGGTGCAGAGGAGATTTACTAGGATGTTGCCTGGTATGAAGGGAAGGTCTTACGAGGAAAGGCTGAGAGACTTGAGGCTGTTTTCATTAGAGAGAAGAAGGTTGAGAGGTGACTTAATTGAGACATATAAAATAATCAGAGGTTTAGATAGGGTCGATAGGGAGAGCCTTTTTCCTAGGATGGTGATGGCAAGCACGAGGGGGCACAGCTTTAAATGGAGGGGTGAAAGATATAGGACAGATGTCAGAGGTAGTTTCTTTACTCAGAGAGTAGTAAGGGAATGGAATGCTTTGCCTGCAACGGTAGTAGATTTGCCAACTTTGGGTACATTTAAGGCGTCATTGGATAAGCATATGGACGTTAATGGAATAGTGTAGGTTAGATGGGCTTGAGATCGGTACGACAGGTCGGCACAACATCGAGGGCCGAAGGGCCTGTACTGTGCTGTAATGTTCTATGTAACATCAAGCCAATTGGCCTATAGTTGTCCCTTCCTGCCCATCTTGGATTGAGGATTAAGATTTGCTACATTGAAGTTGACTTGACTGTTTTAGTGTACTGTTTGACAGCTGGGTTGATTGTGGAACAGTCCATGGTGGGGTGTTGGGTGAGTAGAGTGCATTGAGGCTCATATCATTCAAATGGTGTTTGAGAAACATTGGATCATGGCTATTTGTTTAGTATAGCATGGGGCACATTGTTATGACCTGAAAACAGGAATGTTTCTTTCCTATGATCCCAAACATCATTGCCTCCTCTTAAGGTCACCAGACTTTGTTCTAGCTCAGAGACTGATCACATTGTTGAATCCTGCAGGATCCTAGAGATGACAGGGAACTCTGGCCCACAGCACCAACTGTGATATATGGCCCGTTCCTTTGAATGGAACCTGTCCTCCTTTGAGGATTGTCAAACAGGTTGGGATGCCTTCTTATTCCCCTGTATTATGGGATCGGTTACAAACACGTGAAACACTTGAGAAGGATCCCATAATGCAACCCTGGTCTGAATATGAGGAGCTGTCATATTTCAACCTAATTCCTCAGCTTTCCCAGTGAGGAAACGGGGCTTATGAACCATCAGAGCAGAAGTAGGCATTTTAGCACATTGTGTCCGTGGCACCATTCCATTAGATTATGGTTGCTTTGGATTCTTGCTTTAAATCTCTGTACATTTAGCCTACTGTTGAATAGAAAATTGTTGAGTCCATTTGGTTTCATAACTAAGGGCTGCTTGCCACTTCCTGATAATTCATTCTTCATGCTCTCCCTTTCACTCAGCGAGTCTGTCAAGGCAGGCAATTAGGGTCATGGAGTCGTAGAGGTCTACAGCACAGATAAAGGCCCTTTGGCCCATTGAGCATGCCCTGGTCAAAAACAATCCCTAACTATTCTCAGAGATAGTAGGAACTGCAGATGCTGGAGAATCAGAGATAATAAGGTGTAGAGCTGGATGAACACAGCAGGCCAAGCAGCAGGAGAGGAGCAGGAAGGCTGACGTTTCGGGCCTAGACCCTTCTTCAGAAAATTTTCTTGGCCCATAGCCTTGTATCCCTTGGCACTGCAAGTGCATACCTAAATATTTGTTCAATTCTCTGAGGGTTTCTGCCTCTTTCACCCTTACAAGAACTGAGATCCAGATTCTCACCCTACTCTGGATGAAAATATTTTTCCTCACATCTGCTCCTTATGATGCCCTTGGGAAATGTTTCTTCCTGTTAATCCTGTCTAGGCCCCTCGTTTTAAATCTCCTCCACTCTAAGGAAAACATCTCCTGTCTGTTCAATCACTCAGTTCATAACTGAAACTTTCCAGCCCCGAGTACATTCTGACAAATCACTCTACGCTTTCTCCAGTGCTATCACATCCCTCCCATTTCATAACTGCATGCAATACTCTCGCTGTGGCCCAACCAATGTTTTAAGTAGTTACAGCATCAATTCCCTGCTCTGCAACTCTATGTGTCCCGTAAGCCTCCTTAACCACTTAACCACAATTCCGATTTGTTCTTCAGGATCCCTGAGACCCCATGATTCTCCAACATACCATCCAAACATGAAACATATTGCCAGGACAACATATTTCTTGTGTGCCTTCCTTTTGAAAAGGATGGAATATAAATATTGGGAGGTTTTGCTAAAAGTTACAAGGCACGACTCAGAACTCACTTGGAATAGTGAGCAGTTTGGGCCCCTTATCTATCAGAAGATTGGAGGCAGTCCAGAAAAAATTAACTGGGATTGATACCAGGTACGGACGGATCTTCTTGTGAAGCGAGTTTGAGGTGATTGGGTCTGCACATTTGGAATTTGAGGTGACCTGGTTAAAATAAGTGTGATTCTGAGAGGTCTTGACAGGGTCAATGAGAAAAAGTTGTTTCCCCTTGTGGAGAGCCTTGGACCAGGGGCTTAATTTCAGAATAAGGGATTGTACCTTTAGTACAGGGATGAGGAGGAATTTTTCTCACTGGGTTGAGAAGTTGAGAGTTGTCGGGGCTGGGTCATTAGTGTATTCTAAGCAAAGACAGACAGGATTTTTTAATCAGTGAGGGAATCGAGGGTTATGGGGAAAAGGCAGAAACTTGGCTTATCAGATCAGCCATGATCTCATTGAATGGCAGTGTAGACTCAATGGGCTGTATAGCCTACTTCTGCTGTTCCCTCTTATTGCCTTCATATGGGAAGCCAAATGTAGTGCATAGATTCCCATCTTCCTGTTCATTAATCCCAAGAGATATTTTACAGCCTGAAGAAGATTCTTTTGTCTTCTTGACATCAAAGTTGCCTTAAGAGAGAACTGACATGTGGGATTCAGAAACACTCCATCGCTATTTTATGTGAACCATGTTGGAGTCACGTCCGTTATTTATTGACTTAAGTGAACAGCTTTTTTTTGACAAAGAAAGCTTCCCATTTTGATGGTACAGAAGGGAGCACATGCAAAATGGATTACAAATTTCAAGAAAGTTCTCTCTCCCTCCTCTCCAGAACGCTCAACTGGAGCTGGGGTCTCACGGCGTTCTCTGTTACTTCCTCCAACATCCCTGCGTGAGCCCTCAGGAGTGGGGAGCTAATTCCATTGAGCAGACCTGGCCGGAAATGCTGCATCCTGTGCACATTTAACAGCTAAGAGGGTAGAAGGTGACATGCATTTATGTAGCACCTTCCATGACCTTAAGAGAGGTCCAAAGATCATTGCTTCCAATGAGGCACTCTTACAGAGTTAGTCACTAGCAATGTAGAAAGTGCAGCAGCCAGCTTGTACACAGCAAGATCCCACAAACTGCAATGCAACAATGATCGAATAATCTGCTTTTCTTTTCAAATAATATCTGTTGAAGGATGACTGCTGACAAGAAAAAAGGGGAAATTATCCTGCTCTCGCTCTCTCTCTCTCGTAAATAGTGCCCTGGAATCTCTGCAGGAATTCTGAAAGCTGGCACCTCCCTCAGTATGTGAGCTGATGGCCTCGCCTCAGAGGTGAGAGGCTTAATCACTGAATGGTGGTTGGAACATTAACACACTGGCTTTCCTTTGGGGGCACTAGCTACTGAGCAATCACAGAAATTTATAGATGCCCATCTTTCAACCTCAGATCCTCAAACTCCCCTCACTATGTCAATGTCGGTAAGCATTTCGGCCTCATACAATTCCAGGCATGATGGCTCAGTTTCACACTAAACAGTCAGTGTCTAAAATCTTCCCCATAACAGAGGCAACAGAGGTGAACTTTATCCTCCCTTCAATCCCACAGCCTCAATGTTCATCCTCTCCCTCACTATGATAACTGACAAAAGGATAGCTTGAATTTATATAGCACCACTGGGACAATCTCAGGACATCTCAAAGCGCTTTACAGCAAATGAAATGCTTTTAAACTGCAGCCATTTCTGTAATGCAGCCAACGTCCACACAGCATAATCCCACAAACATCAATGATGGGAGAAGACCTTGTGTTGCTGTTCATTTAGCGGTGCATATGTTGGTGAATACCTGGGAGATAGCTCCTGACCGAACATCCACGCTGTGTTTAGTGATTGCAGATATGGGATAACGGAATGCTGCTGCAATGGGAGAGTTCAGTTCTGTGAGGAACACTGTTCGAGGTTGGATAGTCATTCTGAGAGCAGAGAGGTTAAAGGGTAACATTTAATGCATGTCTTTAAGTCAGGGCTTCATATAGTTTGAAGCTCAACATCCTAGATGGGATTATGAACTGAAGTACTGAGGCACCCACCTCAATGCGATCCTTTCTTTCTGTTCCTGTCACTCACAGCGGGGCCATGACGCCTTTCAAGTTGAAAAATGGGGTCACACTGGGGGGGGGGAAGATGGGCTTGCAAAGCACAACTTCACTATTATTTTTCATAAAGTAACTAAGGACAAGATTTAGAGAAGGGAATAGTGTTAGCTAAAGCATATTCATGATTATTAGTTAAAGAGCGAGCCATGAGATGTGGCAAATCTTTATTTCCTGCATTGTCTGGAACATTGGCAGAGTCATGATCGTTAATAGGGAAAGTGGTTTAGTGCGTAAAAAAGTAAAACATGACAGAGCCACAAGGCAAGAGCAAGGGAGTGAAGGATCAGTGCTGGGTCCACTGCCTGTTGACATTTATGTAAATGAATCATTGAATCTCCTACAGTGTGGAAACAGGCCCCTCAGCCCAACAAGTCCACACCCATGCTTAAAGCATCCCATCCAGACCCAGCCCCCTGTAACCCACCTAATGTACAAATCCCTGAACCCGACAGGCAACTTAGCATGGCCAATCTACCGAGTCTGCACATCTTTGGGCTGTGGGAAGAAACTGGAGAGGCCAGAGGAAACCCACACTGACATGAGGAGAAAGTATAAACTACACACAGACAGTCACCCAAGGCTGGAATCGAACCCAGGGCCTTGTGCGACAGCATTGCTAACCCCTGAGCAAGTGGGCCAAATAGAGGAGGAATGGTTAGTAAGTTTGTAGATGGCACCAAAACTGGTGGTGCAGTGGACAGTGAAGTAGATTATCACAGAGTACAATAGGACCTCGATCAGATGGTCGAGTGTGGCAGACAGAGTTTAATTCAGGAAAATGTGAGGTGTTGCATTTTGGAAAGGCAAATCAAGGCAGGACTTAAACACGTAAGATCTTGGGGCATGTTCCTAAACAAAGAGACCTTGGAGTGCAGGTTCACAGTTCCTTGAAAGTGGAAGTGCAGGTAGGCAGGGTAGTGAAGAAGGTATTCGGTATTCTTGCCTTTACTGGTCAGTGCGTTGGTTATATGTTAATACCTGTATGTTACAGCTGAACAGGACATTGGTTTTGTAGAATACGGTGTGGAGCTGGAGGAACACAGCAGGCCAGGCAGCATCAGAGGAGCAGGAAAGCTGACACTTTGGGTCGGGACCGTTCTTCAGAAATGGTGGTGGGGGGGAAGGGAGCTCTGAAATAAATAGAGAGGAGGGGTGGGGCTGGGGAAGGTAGGTGGGAATTGTAATAGGTGAATGCATGTAGGCAGTGGTGGGGATTGGTCAGTGAGGAGGGAGGAGAGGATAGGTGGGAGAGAAAATTGACAGGTCAAGGAGGCAGGGATGAGAGGGCTGGTTGGTCATGGGATGAGACTGGAGGTGGGAAGATCTTGAAACTGGTAAAGCTCACATTGAGGCTATTGGGCTGTAGGCTCCCAAGGTGGAATATGAGATGCTGCTCTTCCAGTTTCCAGGTGGTGTCATTGTGACACTGGAGGAGGTCCAGGATAGATATGTCATCCAGGGAGTGGGAGGGGGAGTTGAAGTGGTTCGCGACTGGGAGGTGCAGTTGTTTATCATGAACCAAGCGTAGGTGCTCCACAAAGTGATCTCTGAGACTCTGCTTGGTTTCCCCGATATAGAGGCCACAACGGGAACAGCGGATACAGTATACCACATTAGCTGATGTGCAGGTGAACATCTGTGTAACGTGGAAGGTCTTTTCGGGGCCTGGGATGGAGGTGAGGGGGGAGGTGTAGGGGTAGGTGTAGTACCTCCTGCAGTTGCAGGGAAAAGTTCTGGGTGTGATGGCACTGGTGGGGAGTGTGGAGCGGACAAGGGAGTCATGGAGAGAGCAGTCCCTACGAAAGGCAAATAAAGGTGGGGAGGGAAATGTATCCTTGGTTGTGGGATCAGATTGCAGGTGGTGGAAGTGGCGGAGAATGATGTATTGAATCTGGAGGTTAGTGGGGTGATATTTGAGGACAAGGGGGATTTTGACTTGTTATTGTTTGGGGAGGGGCTGTGAGGCCAGAGGTGTGGGAAACACAAGAGATGCGGTCGAGGGCATTTTTGTTCATTGAAGAGGGGAAGTTGCGGTTCTTGAAATATGAGGACATCTGGGATGTCTGGGAGTGGAACACCTCATCTTGGGAGTGGATGAGGTGGAGGTAGAGGAATTGGGAATAGTGGATGGCATTCTGCAGGAAAATGGGTGAAAGGAGGTGTAGTCTCGGTAGCTATGGAAGTCGGTGGGCTTGAAATAGATGTCAGTTTTGAGGCGGTCACCAGAGATGGAGGCAGAGAGGCCCAGAAAGGAGAGAAAGGTATCAGAGGTGGTCCAGGTGAGCTTAAGGCTGGGGCAGAAGGTGTTAGTAAAGTGACTGACCTGTTCGAGCTCTTGTGGGAGCACGAGGTGGCATCAATACTGTCGTCGATGCAATGGACAAAGAGGTGGGGGATAGGGCCAGTGTAGCTGCAGAAGAGAGATTGTTCCACGCATCCTATAAAGAGGCGGACATAGCTTGGGCCCAGCCGGGTTCCATGGCCAGCCCCTTAGTCTGCAGGAAATGGGAGGTTAGGCACTTTTAGAATACTATGTTCAGTTCTCATCTCCCCGCTATGGGAAAGATGTCATTAAACATAAAATGGCACAGAAAATATTTACAAGGATGTTGCCAGGGTTGGAGGGTTTGAGCTATATTGAGAGGCTGAATAGGCTGGGTCTATTTTCCCTGGAGCTTAGGATACTGAGGGGTGATAAAATAAAGGTTCATGAAATCATGATGGGCATGGATAGTGTGAACAGCCAAGGTCATTTTCTTAGAATAGGGGAATTCACAACTAGAAGGAATAGTTTTAAGCTGAGAGGATAATGCTACAAAAGGGAACAGAGGAGCAACGTTTTCACACAGAAGGTGGTGCGTGCATGGAATGAGCTGCCAGGGGAAGTGGTGGAGGCTGGTATATTTGCCACATTCAAAAGGCATCTGGATGGGTACATCAATAGGAAGGGTTTAGAGGGATATGGGCCAAATGCTGGCAGATGGGACTGGATTAATTTAGGATATCTGGTCGGCATGGATGCGTTGTCAGTGTTGTACATCTCTATGACACTTTAAATCTATAACTGGGTCTGATCAGAACACTCTATAGCCCCAGAACACAGAGGCTATTAGATGAGCTCTTGAATATGCAAAGTAGAGAGGGATATAGATCAAGGGCAGGCTGAGGGGATTTGTTTAATTTGGCGTCATGTTCGGCACAACATCGTGGGTCGAAAGGCCCTTTCCCGTGCTGTACTATTCTGTGTTGTATGTTTTTTGAGTCCTGACTGTTTCCCTCTGCCACCAGAAATTTTCCTGACATTCCAACTAACCTCATATGTTTATATTTCCCAGTGAATGGAAATACAGCTGCCATGAAACTATCCTAAGAGGAATACACAAAATGGGAACTGTATAATCAGGTCTCGAATTGGTGTTGAATTTGAGGAGACCCAACACACACGTTAATCGCCCCCATTCTCCCAAAATTTTCCCTTCCTGACTGCATCGTTTGTAAAGTGATGATTTGTTCTGTGGACTAATTGCCAAGTTGTTTCTTGCACTTGCAAATACTTTAGCACGCCTTCTCTCCAGACCCAGTTTTTCTCCCCAGTAAGCCTCGGATGCTTCTGTTAAGAAATTCCACTTGCACTGCGCCCAGTGTCGCTTCAGCTGCAATGAAATGCCCAGCTAGCGCTGATTCACAGGCCACAAAAGCTCTCTTGTAGCCTTTGAGGGTCACGCGCTGACAGGGAGCAGAAATCTCATCGAGAAAGAAAGGTTTCAAACAGATACTGTGCCCAGCAACTTTTGGCAGCAGTAGGGCATTCAGCTGAGTAATTTGAGATGAGCAGGAAGTTCTCCATTGGAAATATCTGCTCAGCAGCAAAGAAGCCAGACACCCTTCCGTTTGTGGCTGCACTGACTTCACTTCTGTAGACACAGGTAAGTTCCTGTTTGACCGTTTTTGCTAACACACTACTTGCGCTAACTTGTGGTTTTGCACAACAGAATAGCATTGAGAATGTTAGTGACGACGTGTCATTTGCAGTGCACGCTATCCAAGCTGAATTTTCCAAATGTTTTGCTGATACGTTATTTAAGTTAAAAGGGGGGAAATTACTCAGCTCTGCAGTATATGTGCATGTCCTTGTGAAAGGTCACTGATGTGAAACATTAACTCCATCTGTCCCTGCCGTGGTCAGGTGAAGGTGCATAGCACCACTGTGTCTCCATCTTCCTCTCAGGGCCTGAGCTGTCTGAATTGATAAAACTTTTAAGAAAATAATGTGAATCAATTCAGATCTTTAACTGTCTGAAAATGTGGAGGCAGGTTGAACTCAAGTGCATAGGAATGGTGTGCAGGGATGTGGGGAACAGGTGAGATTGGCACTGGGTTATAGAACCACAGAGGACACGATGAGCTTCTCAGCCTCTTTTGTGCTGCAGCTATTCTATGATTCTGTAATTACTAACACGTAATGATTGACAATAATGTTGAAATTTGGACTCATATCAAAATACGATAACTTATTTCTAGTTTATAGCTAGTTTGATAATGATTGCTGGTGCCAAGAGATGTCAGATATTGCATTAGTCAAGATAACCTTCAAGCTTCTGCTAAAACTCGTCTGTATATCCTCAAGTGTAAAACCCTCTATAAACTACTGCAAGCAGTCAGCATAATAAAACATAATTGTTTCTTTAATTTATTTTCCCATTAAAAAGTATGCCTTAATGTGCTTGAGACAATATAACCTGGTTCAGTTTTATTAATGCATCTGAAACTGGGTTTAATCACCATTTTTGGAGCATTTCTAATGACAGAGTTTCTACCTGTGATTGATGGAAAGTCACTGAAAATAATTAAAAAAGACAATACTGAACCAGTTAATCACATCTTCTCTGGTGTGCACTGAACAGTCAGTTTGCCAATTTGCTTTTTATTTCCTGGTAGAAAAATGCTTTTGTTCAAATTTATAGCAATGTAGTGAGCGAACACCAGTGACTGTGTATTTACAACTCAGATGGTAAGTAGCTTGGAGTGGAATTTGCAGGTCATGGTGTCCCCCTCCATTTGCTGCCCTTGCCCTTCTGGATGGCCATGGTTATGGGTTTGGAAGGCACTGTATAAAAAGTCTTGGTGAGTTGCCGCACTGCATCTTGTAAGGGATGAATGTAACGGTAAAGCCGCAATCATCCTAGACTGTATGGCTAATCTCTCATTAGAGAGAGAAGACCGGTGGTGAAAGAAAAGTTTGAGAAGGTAAGTGTTTCACAGCAACTTCAGCCAGATTCAGGAATTAAACCCTATGCTTCCATTTCATGGAATCCTTACAGTGCGGAAGCAGGCCATTCAGCCCATCAAGTTTACACCAAACCTCTGAAAAACATTTCACCCCAGGCCCATTGCCTGACCCTTTCCTTGTAGCCCTGCATTTCCCCAAGGTTAATTGCACACCTCCGTAGACACTACAAGCCAGTTGGCATGGCCAATCCCATCCAGTCTGCGTATCTTTGGACTGTGGAAGGAAACTGGAGCACCTGGAAGAAACCCAATGAGATGTAGGGAGAATGTGCAAACTCCACACAGACAGTCACCCAAGGGTGGAATTGAACCTTTGTCCCCAGCGCTGTGAGGCAGCAGTGCTAATCACTGAGCTACTGTGCCTGCCTTCTGCTTCTGGTATTGATGTCCAGCCAACTGAGCTAGCCAACCCAGTGCATAGATGGGACACTGCTGCTGCTGAATTGTGTCTTTGGAAATTCTGGTGAAGTGATCAGATAGTGATGCTAAATGCTGCAAGGCTTGCTTTAAAGTGTACATAAAGAGAAATCTTCCCAACATCAGCAGACTGTTGAATGCATGAATTGTGTTCAAAATATAATTGCCTAGGCTTCCAATTGGTTTTGAAATTTCCTACCTGAGTTGGGAACCTCGGTAAAAAGGTCAACAACCTATTTTCACATGTTATATCCATGTCCTGTGATATTTTTACTGTGTGGACAATTTCTGCAGGACAAAAATTCAAAATGCCAACAGGAGACTGTCCATTTGCATTATTTCATTATTCAGAAAGACCCTTTGACAGATAAGAAAAAACCTCTAATGTGCAGAGAGAGCAAGAAATGCAGGAAATTTGTGAATTTGACCAGCAGACTAAAGCTGGTTGAAGACTTACATTCTGATCTGAACTGGGATAACCACAAAGATTTCTGAAGAAGGGGCCAGACCCGAAATGTCAGCTTTCCTGCTCCTCTGATGCTGCCTGGCCTGCTGTGTTCCTCCAGCTCCACACCTTGTTATCTCCACATAAATACAATGGCTATGAGAGAAGGTCAGAGGTGAGGAATCCTGCAATGAGTAACTCAGTTCCTGACTCCTCTGTCCACCATCTACAAAGCACAAGCCATGAGTGTGATGGAATACTCCCCACCTGCCTGAATAAATGTAGCTCCAACAACACTCAAGGAAATTGACGCCATCTGTTGTGTGGTCATTTCAGTGATTCCTTGCCATGAGTCTGAAGGAAGAAAATATTTTTGATGTATCTGGTAGGTAGTGTCGGTTGGAGGTCCCATGCAGCAAAGAAGTCTTGCTTGAAATTGTGCATGAAAATGTTAGCGTTGGGGTGCAAATTTGATATGCATGGCTGTTTCTTACGTTTGGATGAAAAACTGGATGTGGAAGGTGAATACGTTGTGGTTCAGGACGAAGCAGTTGAGTTGCAGGATGATGTCTGGAATTTCTCAGTTGTTGGTGTTCATTTCTGAGGCTGTTGCAGCGATAACATTGTCATGGGGGATGCTGATGCAGAGTGCTGAAATGACTCCATTGTGATGAGGAATATTCCTGGTTTGACTGGTACGTGGGTGCTGAGTTTCTTTAAGAAGTCTGTAGTATCGTGACAGAAGCTGTGGGCTCCTTGTACGGTGGGCTCCAAGATGTCCTTGACGTAGTCAGACCTTAAACACAGACAGACCATTGTTCACAGCAAACTACCCAGCCTTCAGGGCAACATCCACCACATCACGATACAACCCTGTCAAGGTAACCTCTGCAAGACATGTCAGATCACCGAAATGGACACTACCATCACATGTGGGAACACCACCCACCACGTACACAGCAGATACTTGTGTGACTCGGCCAACATTGTTTATCTCATATGCTGCAGGCAAGGATGCCCCAAGGCATGGTATATTGGTGGCACCATGCAGATGCGAAGGCAGTGGATGAATTCTCAGACAGGAATGTTACCTCACAGTCAGGGAGCTCTTTAATGGTCAACGAAATTTAGTCTCTGATCTTTAGGTAAGCACCCTTCAAAGCAGTCTTCAAGATACTCTAGAACACAGAATCGCTGAGCAGTAACTGTACGCCAAGTCTGTACCCATGAAGACAGCCTCAACCATGATCTTGGGTTCATGTTGCACTGCATCTAACTTCACCATACTGCTCTACAAAATCTTCCTTTCCGCTCTGTTTTGGCACCATCACCTTGATAACATATAATGATCTCTCTAACTTAATTAGTCTGTACTGTTTTGGATTACTTATTACTTTGGTTCGACTCTCAGCGTGCGACTCTGATCCTTATCATGTTATTCCAGTCATTTGGTCTTCTCCAGTTCTATCTTATTTTTAATTCTGTTGTAATTATCTCTTTGTTTCAATTAAACAGATTGTCGGTCATCCCTTCAATCATCATTCAGCTTTGGCACTTTAGTCACACCATCTGACACTCTTGGTCACCGGCAGACACCATCGCATTTGAACTGTCAACACTCCTTTCACACCATTTGTATGGTCTTTTGATCTCTCTGGTTACAAAGCCTGTGCCTGAGCACTCTTCACTTCACCTGATGAAGGGGCAGAGCTGTGGAAGCTTGTGATTTTAAATCAACCTGTCGCACTATAACCTGGTCTCGTGTGACTTTCAAACAAGCTAGACATTGAGAAAAGTCGACATAGAAAACACTGGGTACCTGGTTACTTCAACGCACTGCGAGCTCCAACAGACCCGCATGTTGGAAATTGGGCATCAACCTCTCAGGGCACGCTCCATTGGCACAGGCCACGTATACCCCATGTCCATGAACTGATATGATTTGATTTACATGTACGTAGGCACAGTGAAAAGATTTGTTTTGTGTGTAGTATAGACAGATCATGCCAGACAGGTAATAGAACAGAGCAAGGAATTCAATCTTACAGCTGCAGCAAGAAGTTGCAGAGAGGGTGAGATCAGCATTGAGCTTAAAATTTGAAAGGTCCCTTCAGAAGCCTTACAATAGCAGGGAAGAAGCAGTTCTTGAATCTATTTGTACAAACCTTTATATCTTCTGCCCAACAGAAGAGTGTGGAAGAGAGTATGACTGGGGTGGGAGGGGTCTTTGATTATATTAGTTGCGTCCTGAGGCAGCAGGAAGTGTAGGTGGAGTCAATGGCTGGAAGGCTGGTTTGCTTGTTGAGCTAGGCCGCATTCATGGCTCCTTGTAGTTTGTTGTGGTCTTGGGAACAGCAGTTGCCAAACCAAGCTGTGATGTATCTGGATGAGATGCTTTCTACGGTGTATTTATGTTTTCTATGGTGCATTTATAAAAAAAATGGTCAGAGTTCTTATGGTACATGCCAAATTTCCCTAACCTCTTGAGGAACTGGAGACATAGTTAGCTTTCTTGACCGTGGGTAGATCAGGACAGATTGTTGGTGATCATCAATCCCGGGAACTTGATGCTTTTGATCATCTCTAACTCAGCACTGCTGGTTCACACAGGGGCATTGGTGACAGAGAGCGAGGGAAGATGTTGCAGACAATAGAGAGGGTAGTAGTCTTTATTGGAAGTGGTTACAGTAGCAGAGATAGAGTGAGTGTGAGGTATCAGAGAGAAGATGGTGGTATTGACCCTAGCGGAGTGGAGAAGGCCATTAACCTTCATCCTACATTGCCATCTGGAGGCTTGCAGAGCAGAGACTGTACCAAACTGGATGGCGACTCAGAACAGGTTGGTGTTGTGCCCTCCAGTGCTGGTCCCGTGGGCAGAGGTAATCCCGCCTGAGCACCGCCCCATCCAGCAGGGACCACTGACTTACCAGAGTGCCATTTACCCCCTGCCTGGCATATCAAGGACAAGTATCAGGAACTGTGCAGGGCATCGCCAGACTGGCAGAGCTTGTTGAGATGCATAGTCGGCTTTCAAAGATGGTATGGGCACGAGAGATGCATGCTGTGATGCCCCGCCACTTGTTGCGAGAGTGGTATGTGGTAAGATGGGGCCAGAATCAGAGTGGCTCTTAGGGAAGGGGAGGTAGCTTTTGAGGTGAGTTTGGGAAGATATGGTGAGGAAAGAATGTTTGTCAGTCTCACACCAAAACCGCTCCCCCCAACAAGAAAACTCAACACAACTCCATCTTAGCCAGTAAAACATGAGATTCAGGCCAATGATGTAAAAGAATGCAAGTTCCATGACTTTGAGCTTCAGTGTCACTGGGTCAAAATCCCTCCCTAAAGGCATTGTGGGTCTCCCTGTACCACATAGACCACAACAGTTCGAAAAGGCAGCTGAGCCGCACCTTCTGAAGGGGGAAACTAGGGGCATAGAGTAAATGCTGGGCACAGCCAGTGTCACCCACATCCTGTGAACAAACAAATAAATAATAACTTTTAGAATTATTTTTTGTTTAACATAATACACAAAGCACCTTGCCGCAGGAGGTTCAGTGTAAATGTTTTGTTTTGTTTTAACAGAGAATTGAACAATTGTGGCATCAACTGGGGACTGGGGGCATTCTGGCGAAGTTTGCCGATGATACGAAGATAGGTGGACAGGCAGGTAGTACTGAGGAGATGGGGAAGCTGCAGAAAGATTTAGACAGTTTAGGAGAGTGGTCCAGGAAATGGCTGATGAAATTCAACATGAACAAATGCGGGGTCATGCGCTTTGGAAAAAAGAATACAGGCATGAAATATTTTCTAAACGGTTGGAAAATTCATAAAGCTGAATTACGAAGGGATCTGGGAGTGCTAGTCCAGGATTCTCTAAAGGTTAACTTGCAGGTAGAGTCCGTGATTAAGAAAGCGAATGTAATGTTGTCATTTATCTCAAGAGGGTTGGAATATAAAGCAGCAATGTGCTTCTGAGACTTTATAAAGGTCTAGTTAGGCTCCATTTAGAACACTGTGTCCAATTTTGGGCTCCATACCTCAGGAAGGACATACTGGCGCTGGAACGTGTCCAGCAGAGATTCACACGGATGATCCCTGGAATGGTAGGCCTAACATACGATGAACGGCTGAGGATCCTGGGATTGTATTCATTAGAGTTTAGAAGGTTGAGGGGAGATCTAATAGAAACTTACAAGATAATGCATGGTTTAGAAAGGGTGGACGCTGGGAAGCTGTTTCTGTTAGGCGGGGAGACTAGGACCTGTGGGCACAGCCTTAGAATTAGAGGGGGTCAATTTAGAACGGAAATGAGGAGCACCTCCTATCATTTCTGGAATGCTTTATTCCTTATCCTTTGAAGTATCCTTTTGTGTGAAGTTAAGAGGTTGTTGCCTTCAGTGCAATCAGTGGTTTCAATTTTCCTTGAAATCTCCTTAATGACCAGCATGCTTGCCTTGTTAGGAATGGTGCTGCTAAATTATATTTTCAGTTCCTATGCTAATCACCTTGTAGTGTGCGCTGCCATGTGTATATTCTAAGTATACTGAATTTTAGCGGATTACATGGTGTACCATTTTTGAGGTGGCCCACCTTCTGATCTAACAAAAAGAGCCTTGTGGAGGAAGCAAGGTGTAGTTTTTTGGTAACACAGATCTGGAGCATTGCTGAATGAAGAGTCATTTTGAAAATACTTAGCACTCGTAATGACAATTCACCAGGAATATCAACATAAGAGAAAACGAGATTTATACTGTATGAGAGAAGAGTAGTGGCAGGGTGGCGAGTGGACTCTGATTGGTATGGTCAGCAGTGTGCTTATTGTAAACAAAAAATTGGATGTTCTGTTTGATACAGCCAACACCACATTGGGATTAATTGCATAAATATCTGACATCACACAGACACTGAAATTCATATACCACATTCATGTTTTATGTGATTGGTGTTTTTTTTTCCTTGACGCTGTACAATGCTGGTGGTGAGCAACACATGTACTGCTAGACTAAAACTTCATGTAGTGCTTAAAATCTTATACACCTTACACTTCTGGGGTAATCTGAGGCAAACAGCCAAAATTTCAGAACCAGAAGTGAAGGCACGAGGACGATGATGTGTATACGTGAGAAGGAGTCATATTCCCTTTCCTTGAGTCTGCCTAGGGGAATTGTTCTGGGACTGTCTGACACAAGTGTCCGACACTGGGCAGGATGCGCATTGGGATACCCACAGTGCCACTGCAATAAAACTGACATTTCAGAAACGTTGTAAATGTAGCCCAACCTAATTGTTCACCATGCAAGCTTAATGCCAAAATAAGGCATTATCAAAGCTGCCCTGTGCATGATGATTGCCCAGATTAGATTTCTCATTACATGGTAGGCAAACTCATGAATGGACCAAATGATGTTGCTCCTGAGTATTGTTGGAGCTGCACTCATCCAGGCAAGTGAGGAGTATTCCATCACACTCCTGACTTGTTTTCTGAAAACAGTGGGCAGGCTTTTGGAGAATCAAAGCTTGATTTCTTGCTTCAGTGTTCCTAGCCTCTGACTTGTTCCTCTACCAGCAGAATGTATATAATTAGTCCAGTTCAATTACTGGTTAATGGTAAATCTCAAATGTTGACAAAAGGGTATTCGTTGATGGTAATGCCATTAAATATCAAGGGGCACTTGTTAGATTCACTCTTCTTGGACTTGGTTATTGCCTGGTATTTGTGTTGCATGAATGTTAGATGGTATCCATATTGGTGCAAGCCTGGGTGTTTTCCAGGCCTTGCTGCATATGGACACAGACTTACTTCAGTATCTGAGGAGTCGCAAATGGTGCTGAACATTGTGCAGCCATTAGTGAACATCCTCATTTCTGACCTTATGATGGAGGGAATGTCATTGATGAAGCAGCTGAAGGCGGTTGGGCCGAGGACACTACCTTGACAAACTCCGACAGCGACGTCCCGGAGCTGATATGACTGACCTTCAACAACCAACACCCTTTGTGCCAGTTATCACTCTAACCAGAGGAGAGTTTGCCCCCTGATACCATTGACTCCAGTTTGCCTGGAGATTCGTGATGTTGCATGTCAGTCAAATGTAGCTTTGATGTCAACTCTCACCTCACCTCTGGAATTCAGCTCTTTTATTCATGTTTGAACCAAGGCTGTAACGGGGTCAGAAGCTCAGTGGCCCTAGAGGAACCCAAGCTGGGCGTCACTGAGCAGGTCATTGCTGAGCAGGTGCTGCTTGATAGCACTGTTACTGACACCTGCCATCACTTTACTGATGATCGACAGTAGACTGATGGGGCAGTAATTGGCTGGGTTGGATTTGCCCTGTTTTTTTTTGTGCAGGACATACCCGGGAAATTTTCCATATTGTCAGGCAAATGCCATTGTTGTAGCCATGGAGTACAGCGAATTCAGAATTGGATGTCTAATTTGTGGCCTTCTCACAAGCAGGCAGTTGTTTAATTGTGTGAATATCGCAGGGTGGCAATGGTAGGGGATGTCCAATTGGGCATCCAGGCTGGGGATGTCAGTTAGCGGAGGAGTTAGACCATGAGCCAGGAAGCAGAGGAACAGAGAAAGTAGGAGCAGGAGTAGGCTATTTAGCCCTCTGAGTGCTCCATCATTCAACATGATCATGGCTGATCATCCATCTCAATACTCGATTCCCGCTTTCTCACCATAAGCTTTGATACCTTTGGTCCTAAGAACCATATCAACGTCCTTCTTGAAAGTCTTCAATGTTCTGGCCTTAGTAGCTTCTTGTAGGTGGAAAATTCCACATGCCTACTGGGTGAAGGAATACCTCCTCATCCTAGCCCTAAATGGCCTAACTGTTATTTTCAGACTGTGACCTCTGCACCTGGACTCCTCAGTCAATTGTAATGAACTTTCTGTATTGACCCTCTTTAGGGTTTTATAGGCTTGTATCAGATAGCCCCTCATTCTTCTCAACTCGTTACTATAATCCTCTTCGATTCAGTCTCTCTTCATTACATCAATCCTGCCATCCAGGACTCAGTCTGGTAAACTTTTGTTGCAATCCTTCCATCGTCAGAACATCCTTCCTCAGATAAGGAGACCAATACTGCACACAGCCACATTCCTTAGTTTTGATAGTAGGTCTGAAACCATGAATAACTGCACTCAGTAACTTCCAAACACTACCCTCTTCATTGGCAGATTCTGCTGCTCCTTTCCTTTTTTATTCCTCCCCAGTGCTGCCTCCTTATTTCTGCTATAGGTCCATAAGATCAAATGAAATAGGAACAGAAGTAGGCCATTCAGCCCCTCGAGCCTGCTCCACCATTCAATAGGAACCTGGCTGACCTAACATTCCTCACATCCACTTTCATGCATTTTTCCAAACAAAGGGTGGTTTGGAACCCTCTCCCACAAATGACAGTAGATGCAGGATCAGTTATCCATTTTAAATCTGATGTAGGGAAGTTTCTTTTTAAGCAAGGGTATAAAGGAAATATGGCCCAAAGGCAGGTATATGCAGTTAGGCCACTGATCAGCCATGATCTCACTGAATGGTGGACAGGATCAAAGCGCTGAATGGCCTACTCCTGTTCCTATTTTCATGTGTGCCCTGTAACACTTGCTTCTCTGGCTGATCAAGAATCAGACTATCTCAGTCTTATGTATGCGCACAAGGACTGTGCCCCAACAGCTGTCAGGGCAAGGAATTCCAAGACTCACGACAATCTGGGGGAAGAAATTCCTCCACACATCAGTCAAGCTTCCAAACAACTGTCCTGTCCAACACCTGGAAATGAAGTGGGCAGCGAAATGTTGCATACAAGTGGGCCGTTGAACAACCTTGATACCCTGTTAATTAATCAAACATGGAGGTTGCGTTTTGCATGCATACCCACAACTCATGGAAAATGGCATGATGGCATCCAAATGCCAGTCAAATATCATCACCATCATTGCCAAATTTTATTTAATCTCACAGTGAGTTTGGTGGGGAGGAAGTCCCTAATTTGTGGCTAAAGAATTTGACTGCTTGCATACTTATATCTTCTCCTCTCAGCACTTTCTCTAACTCATTCTTCAGAAAAATATAATGAATGAATTTAATAAAAGAAAAATGTGAAATGCTGGAAAAAAATCGCTGCAGGCCAACGAGTCCAATGATTAATATAGCCGCCTAGAGTTCCTCTGTTTTAAAACATTGGGTTAATGGTCGCACTAAAATAATGTAGAGAAGAATTTGAAGCAATAATGTTAAGCATTTATAAGTTATTGCCCCATGGCATAACGTCAAGGCAAAGAGATTTATACTGTTCATGAGAAAGGATGTAATTCTTAAAAAAAGAGTTGTTAAACACTGATGTAGAATTGCACAAGTAAATGTATTTAAAGGAAAACATAGGTAATCACAAGATATGATTAGATAGAGCAGAAATGTAATTTGAGAATTATAAGCCCCATATTGACAAGGAAAAACAAAACAAAGATTCAAAAATTAAATTAATTTTGAAAATACAAATAGCTCGGTGAAAACAAGCGCATAGATTTGAGGTGTTTAATTCGATATTTTAAAATCGCATTGAGTTTTCTTCTTGTTCAAGGTTAACATTGTGGAGTATCAATGAGTCTTAATTAAAAAGCATTTGCGCTGGAGAGAAAAAAACAATTACTGCCACTGAATCATAGCAACACCACTGAAGGCTATGTCTTAATGAATTCCGAACCTCATCTCTTTCATGCAATCGAAAATGGCAATCTTTGTGTGAGGATCACTCGAGACATCTCTCCCAGAAACAATAAAAATAATGCCATTTTTGTCACTGCATCCCATATTTCCACCAGTATCTGACACATGGAAGATTATATTAAAAAAAATAAGCTTTCAGAATGGACTGTTTAGGACAACCCAGGTAAATATGCTGAGTGTATTATCGAAAGCATAAGAGTTCAAATTCTATCTCTGCTTCTTTATTGGATGTGTCAACCTTCATCTGATTTAAATGGATCAATGTGAAGAAATACCTACATTTTCTCTGTCAAAGGCTTTGTTTTACATTTGCTGTCCATAGATGAAAGTGCACCATATCCCATTTATTTGTCACTCCTCTCTTGCAAATCAACAGTGTAATCAGTCTGGCAATGCCTTGTCTCTGAATCTCCTTTCCCTTCCCCTTCTATGGCGTCATGTTCTTCCCCGTACCTCTGCAGCTATGGAGTCATAGAGTTGTACAGTGACGGAGACAGACTCTTCGGCCCAACTTGTCCCATGCCAATCAAATACCCTAAGTTAAAATAGTCCCATTTGTTAGCATTTGGCCCTGTATCCCTCTGAACTCTTCCAATTCATATACCCATCCAGATGCCTTTTAATGTTGTAATTGTACCAGCCTCCCCCACTTCCTCTAACAGCTCGTTCCAAACCTGCACAACTGTCTGCGTGTAGAAATTGCCCCTCAGGTACATTTTAAATCTTTCCTCTCTCACTTTAAACCTATCCTCTCTACTTTTGAACTCCACAATCCTGGCAAAAAGACCTTGGCAATCCATCTTTTCCCTGCCCCTCATGATTTTATAAATCTCTATAAGGTTACCCCTCAGCCTACGTCACTCCAGGGAAAATAGCCCCAGCCTATTCAGCTTCTCCCTGTAGCTCAAGCCCTCCAACACCAGCAACATCCTTGTAAATCTTCGCTGAACCCTTTCAAGTTTCACAACATCCTTCCTTCCAGCTTTCTGCACTCCTCCATTGCTGGCCTCTTGCACATTCCCTTTTTCCATTGCCTCAGCATTGATTTATTTATTTGTCACATGTATGAAGTGTAAGAATACATAATTATCAGCAAAAAGTGCACAATGTCGCCATTCACTGGTGCACACTTAGTTATAAAAGCCAGAATTAAAAGATTTAACAGAGCCAAAAGGTTAGCAAGAAAGAAAAAGTCCAGATCTCAGAGTCCCAAATCCCATCTCCACAACAGTGCAGGGACCGCTCCAATTACCAGGCAGACTTACTGGTCCATTCCTCACCGCCCCTGCCCCCCGACCAGCGCCGATCTCACCACTCACTGCCCCCCCAACCAGCCCCGTTCTCACTGCCCACTGCCCCCCAACCAGCCCCGTTCTCACCACCCCTGCCCCCCCCGACCAGCCCCGTTCTCACTGCCCACTGCCCCCCCGACCAACCCCACTCTCACTGCCCACTGCCCCCTCACTGGCCCCGCCCTCACTACCCACTGCTGGCCCCTCACCGACCCCACTCTCATCTCACCACTTACTGCCCCCTCACCAGCCCCGCTCTCACCGCCCACTGCTGCCTCATCATCCTGCTGTCACCACTAATCCACCGTCGCTGCAGGACACAACCGAAGCGTTCAGCTCCTGCCACCCAATTCCCGCTCATGACCGGACTCCTTCTTGACTCTTTAGGTAGAGAGTTAAAAGGTCAGGGGGGCGTCAGGTGGTAGGGGATAGAGTCACTGCAGAGAGGAGAGAGAAGATTGGAACGGCAGATGGAATTGAACCCGAAAAAGTTTGGAAGAGTTTGAATAAAGAATACAGGGTTAATGGCAGGATTCTCAGCAGTGTGGAAGAATAGAGGGATCTTGGGGTCCACATCCATAAATCCCTCAAAGTTGCTACCCAAGTTGATAGGGTTGTTAAGAAGGTGTATGGTATGTTGGCTTTCATTGGATGGGGAATTAAGTTTAAAGAGCAGCGAGGTTATGCTGCAGCTCTATAAAACTCTGGTGAGACCACACCTGGAATATTGTGTTCATCTATGGTCACCTCATTACAAGAAGAATGTGGAAGCTTTAGAGAGGATGCAGAGGAGATTTACCAGGATGCTGCCTGGACTGGAGGGCAGGTCTTATGAGGAAAGGTTGAGGGAGGTACGGCTTTTCTCATTGGAGCAAAGAAAGATGAGAGGTGACTGCTGTGTTCATCCAGACTCACATTTTATTATCTTGGATTCTCCAGCATCTGCAGTTCCCATTATCACTGACTTGATAGAGGTGTGCAAGATGATAAGAGGCATAGATAGAGTGGATAGTCACAGACTTTTTCCCAAGGCAGAAATAATTGTAATGAAGGGACATAATTTTAAGGTGATTGAAGGAAGGTATAGGGGAGTTGTCAAAGGTGGGTTCTTTACACAGAGAATGGTGGGCGCGTGAAATGAGCCCCCAGCGTTGATAGTGGGGTCAGATATGTTAGAGACACTTAAGTGGATCTTGCATAGGCACATGGATGAAAATATAATGATAGGGTATGCAAGGTAAATTGATCTTAGTAAGATAGTAGGTTGGCACAACATTGTGGGCCGAAGGGCTTGTACTGTGCTGTAGTGTTCTATGTTCTATGCTTTAAGATGAAGAAAAAAAATAAATAGAAAGGAAAGGGAATTGGTGAGCAGCGTGGATCTCTAAATGGAGCAACTCACCCTGCTGCCATCTCACTGGAAATACCGGAATTGGCAGCTATGTCTTCAGCTTCTTCGCCCTTAGACTGTGAAGAGCCCTCCCATGCCCCTATGCCTCTCTTACTTTGCTCAATACACTCCTTAGAAACTTATCTTTTTTGTTAATTCATTTGTGGGAAGTGGACATTATTGGCTGGACCAGCATTTATTGCCCATCCCTAGTTGCCCTTGAGAAGATGGAGGTGAGCTGCCTTTTTGAACCAGCAGCCCATGTCTTGTGGATTGACCCACAATGCCCTCAGGGAGGGAATTCTGGGATTTTGACCGACACTGAAGAACGATGATATATTTCCAAATCAGGATAGCAAATGGCTTGGAAAGGAACTTGCAAGTGGCGGTTTCTGTATCTGCTGCCCTTCTCCTTCTGGATGGTGGTCATCGTGAGTTTGGAAGGCGCTGTCTAAAGACACCTGGTGAATTTCTGCAGTACATCTTGCACAAAGTATACACTTGCTGCTGAGCATCTGTGGTGGGGTGTTTGTGGATGTGGTGCCAGTCAAGGGGGCTGATTTGTCTTGGATTATGTCAAGCTTCTTGAGTGTTTTTGGAGCACACATCTAGACCAGTGGGGAGTATTCTACGCAACCCTGAATTGTGTTTTGTAGCTGGCGGACAGGCTTTGGGGAGTCAGGAGGTGAGTTGCTTCCCACCATATTCCTAGCCTCTGACCTGCTCTTGTAGCCACTGAGTTTATGCGGCCAGCCCAGTTGAATTTCTTGTCAATGGTAGGGTGATGATCATGCAGGATCCAATGATGGTGACACCATTTAATGTCAAGGGGCAGTTGATGGATGGTTTCTAACTGGAGATTGCCATAGCCTGGCATTTGTATGGCATGAATGTCACTTGCCACTTGTCAGCCTAAGCCTAGTTATTGTCCAAATCTTGTTGCAGTAAACAGGGATTGCTTCAGTATCTGAGGAGTTGCAAATGGTCCTGAATATTGTGCAATCATCGATGAACATACCTACTTCTGACTTTATAATGGCAAGAAGGTCATTGATGAATCAGCTGAAAATGGTTGAGCCAAAGACACTGAGGAGCTCCTTCAGAGATGTCCTGGAGCTGGGGTAATTGACCTCCAACAGCCACAACTATCTTCCTATGTATCAGGTACGACTTCAACCGGTGGAGTGTTTGCCCCCGATACCCATTGATTCCAGTTTTGCCAGGGCTCCTTGATGCCACACTCAGTCAAATACAGCATTGATGTTAAGGGCTGTCACTCTCACCATACCTCTGAAATTCAGCTCATTTGTCCATGTTTGAGCCAAGGCTATACTGAGGTCCAGAGGGGGCCACTGAAGGAAGCTGAGATGAATCATCCACTTGCCACTCGCACCAAGGGCAATGCATTGCAAAGGTCCAGGAGTGAACCAAGTGCTCATGGTGGGATTTTCTCAGAGCTTTTTCTATACCTGTAATACAACTTGCAGCCTTCGTTATCCAATCATCTGATGTTGAAGTCTAATGTTCCAATAACGTTTTTAAAATGTCTTTAATAGCTGTCCATCCTGTCAAAGGATCGCTCCATCTCTCTACTACTCTGCAGTTCCAGTATTTCCTCACCTTGTGGAAAATTCTCTGAGTCACCATTTGTACGACTCCAAAAAGTTTTTCATCAAAGCCTGAAGGCCTCATTCCTGGGATGGCAGATAGAACCTTGACCCATTGAGGAGTCAAAGCAATCTTATTGAAGCAGATCCTGAGGAGACTTCAGAGAGTGGATTCTGATGAATACAGGGATCCAGTTCCTGGAAAAGATCTGATTTTTATGATGCAAACAGGGGGTTTTTTTCCTCTCAAGGGCTGTTGTCCATTCTATGGTACCAAGCATCTAATGCTTTACCAGCAATCCTCATTTCTATGCTGGACTTAAGTTTAGAAAGACATAGGGTCCTAATAGGGGCCTGAGTGATGGGAGGCTATGACGAGACTTGAAGCAGAATCGGGGAAGTCCAGTGAGGCCTATCTTGATACCAAGAGCAACTTACTGTATCTTTTATGCTTTTGCCAAGAGGTCAGGCAGATTTCTCATCAGAAAGTAACATGTCGCCAATGAAGAAGGATTATATCTTGGGAAGCACCTTATTGATTGCACAGCTCACCTCAATAATATTCAGCTTCCTGTTTTACCAAAGATGTCAAACATACTTGAGGCCAAGAAATCCCAATGAGGAAATCAGAATGGCTACCCACCAACATCATCTTTCTCCGTCTTGGACAGAGGGCACTTAAAGTCACAGGGCATGCTTCATGGCCACACACACCTTGTACCCATGGATTTTGGCCTCCTATATGTGCCAGCCTCCAGGACCCTTCATGCGACATCTCCAATCCACTTATAGGACATTTCTGTCCATCAATGCCTCACCTTAGTCTGCACTGGGAACTTTCATTATCGTGTTGCAGTAAGGACAATGTGCATTTGGCGACACACACCCAGCTCACAGCCCAGGCCAAGCAGTTTGCTTGCTGTCGTAGTATTCACTCACTCTGAGCCTACCTGGATGATCATAGCATTCCTACCCTGCATTTCTTTCTCTTACAGGGTGCTTCCACATCAGCCGGAGATGGGAGGGTCATATTATTTCTGACATGCCATGCAATATAATGTAGACACAAAGGCAAGGAAACCTATCATGGCTGTCAGCAATCTTCAGTCATATCACTGGGGATCACCTTTGCTAAGGTGGTCCTGGCAGTCTTCAATACCAGTGTTGCACCAGCTTAGATGAGTTTAATGAGCTGGTTATGATGGTTAGAGTTAGGATGCTCACCAAATAAAAGGGTGAGGAGTCAAATGTTGGACAGTCCACTAAACCGTCTTGACTCTTTCTGCTCCATTGTAGGCTGTGTTGCTCCTGGGTAAAGGGAGAGGTGGGTAATATAGGGAGAAGCAGATGGCACACATGTTGCTGTCTTTGCAAGTGAGGGGGTGTCCCAAGCAATTGAGTTGGCAGCACAGAGGGCATGCTGGATGAGTGCCACTGGCGGTGGTGGGGTGGGTGAGAATGATTGAGAGAAGATGTTGCAGGCAATAGGAAGAGTGGCAGAGCATGAGACTTGGCGTGTGATAGAGTGAGTGCGAGGCATCAGAGAAAATATGGTGGTACTTACGTTGGTGAAGTGGCAAAGGTCACTCAATGTCTTCCTACATTGACACCTGGAGGAACGTGTAACAGAGATGGCATAAACCCAGATGGAAGGTCTGGTGTCATGGTCTCCAGTCCTACACCTGAAGTGGAAATACTTCCTCTGCAGCTGCCTCCCAGCAGGAGCTCCAGATCCCCGCCCACAAAACAGGGGGACACCCTTCCCCTCCACCCACTATTTCCAGATAAGTGCAGGGCAGCTCCTGACTGGCAGTGCTTGTCCAGGTGCACAATAGGCTTTTAAGTTTAGCTTGTGAAGGCAGTCAGGGCGAGTGGCGCGGTGAGTTGTCTCATTGAATGGCAGAGAGTGAAACTTATTCAAAGGGGCTCAATGGTCTACTCTTGCTCCTGTATGGTTCCATCGGCAGTTGCATTTTTGCCTGCTCACTTTATATGAGCAACACGCTGTAGAAACTTTCTACTTCCACCTTCCTCCTGGACTGTGACGCCTAACTTGGTAATAGGGATAAGGCAGGAACAGGATACTGATTGTGGATGATCAGCCATGATCACAATGAATGGTGGTGCTGGCTCGAAGGGCCGAATGGCCTACTCCAACACCTATTGTCTATTGTCTATCCACAAACATGGATATATCACTCCTTTCTCCTTCATCCAAGACAATCATATTTATTTGTTCGTGGGTTGCAGGGTACATTCGCTGTCATTTCTGTTGTTGTTCTTAGCTCACCTCTGATGTCAATGCATGGCAATGACCCCCAAAACCCAGAGTCAGTGCAAGGGCCAGAGTTGACATGTGCGAACCTCAGACTGGTGGCACAGCCGTGACGCTTACAGGGAAAAAACTAGGCCTGCATTTATCACCATGAAGGCTGGTGAGAGTCAACCACATTGCGGTGGTTCTGGAGTCATGTGTCGGTCAGACCAGGGGATAGTAGATTTCCTTTCCTTAAGGACATTAGTGAATCAAATTTACAACAATGTTACACGGTTGCCAATGTGGATTTTATCGAATTCATATTTGAACCCATATCCTTAGACTGCAGTTTGGATTGCTAGCCCATTGATGTCACCACTAGACCACCTCTGCTTCCTTATAAAAATAGTGAAAAGTTGGATCCCAAGCCCAAATCTCCAGGGATGTCACCAGATACATCCTGCCAATTTGTTTATATACTCAATATCCTACTCTCTGTGCCCTGCCTCCTAACCATTGTTTATCTCGATGCTGGAGATATTTTACTGAATCTTTTTTGCCAATCAATACCTTGATTGCCTGAAACAGATGACGGATAGAACAGATAGACGATATAAATGGTACAGGCTAATTATCCTCATTATTTCCTGTCCATCCAGATCAAACAAAACCTTACATCATCCCCATCACTGACACAAGCAATCCATATACTGAATTTGTCAGTGAGGAAAAGGGATAAGAAAAATCAACTAATCATTGAGAAATCACTATTCAATCAGGTGGGGATTCATTTGAGGATTAGTGTCACAAAATATTTTGACCAAAGTCTTTACCAAATGTAAATGTATTTCCCATTATTCAGAATCCATAAATCATTAGATAAAGCAGAATTTGTCAGAACGGATCTCATTTAGGGATTGGGATAGTAAATGGGGAAATAGCAGTGTATAGTCTCTGTGTATAAAAAGCACTGCCAGGAAGTATAATGGTTAAATTGAAGCATTCAACAGGGGCACTGGGGTGTTATTTGAATAGAAATAACTTACACGGATATGAGAAAAAGTCAGGATTCTGACACCTGGTAAAGATGCTCGTTTGAAGGGCCAAGATGGGGACAAAGTGCGCAATGGCCTCCCATTGTGCTATAACAATTCTGGGATTTACAATTCATTCCTTGCAGATTGTATCAATTGCATTGGAGGCCTGCTGGAGAAGACCACTTAGCAAATGTGGAAGACATTTTTCAAATATTCAATTGTGGGATGTCGGCGTCGCTGGCCCAGCAGTTATGTCCTGTTACTGGTTGCCCCTTAAAAAGCTGGTGATGAGCAGCTGTCTTGAACCACTGCAGTCCGTCTGCAGTAGGGTGACCCACAATGCTGCTAGGGAGGGAATTCCAGATGGAGACATTGCGCAGATGTCTTTGTCAATGATACACATTGCAAAGGGGATGTGACTGTGTTAAGGCAGTGTCACTGGACAAGAAATCCAGAGTCACGGACTAATGTCCCTGGGACATCGGTTCAAATGCAACACTGACAGATGGTGAAATTTGAATATATCCAGAATTTAAATCTGATTTAAGGGTGACCGTATATGCAGAAACCCACCGGGTTGACTGAACCCATCTGGTAATCGAGATTAAACATGAAATTGAAATTCAGAGGCAACGATGGAGTGGTGGAGTTAGTAATCCATGGCTCCACGATAATGGCTTGGGGATATTGAGTTTAAACCTCACCACGGTAGAAATAAAGTCTGAGAGTAAAAGCTATTTTCCCTGGAGTGTCGGGGGCTGAGGAGTGACCTTACAGAGGTTTATAAAATCATGAGGGTCATGGGTAGGGTAAATAGACATGGTCTCTCCCCCAGGGCAGGGGAGTCCAAAACTAGAGGGCATGGGTTTAAGGTGAGAGGGTGAAAGATTTAAAAGGGACCTGAGGGGCAGTTTTTTTTCATACAGAGGATAGTGCATGTATGGAGTGAGCTGCTTAAGGAAGTGGTGGAGGCTAGTACAATTACATTTAAAAGGCAGCTGGTGATGTACATGAATAGGAAGGGTTTAGAGGGATTTGGGACAAATGCTGGCAAATGGGACAAGATTAATTTAGGATATCTGGTTGGCATGGATGAGTTGGTCTGAATGGTCTGTTTCTGTGTTGTACATCTCTGTGACTCTATAATGGTGATCATATAACCATTATTGAATGTCATTAAAAACCTACCTGGTTCACCAATGTACTTGAAGGAAAGAAATCTGATCCTTACCCAGTGTGGGCCAATATCAGACTCCAGATTTGTGGCATTGTGGTTGATTCTTATTTGCCCAATGAAACATGGCCTAGCAAGCCATTCAGTTCAAGAGCAACAAGGAAGGATGGTAAATGTTGGTCCAGCCAGTGACATTCACATCCCTTGAAAAAAAAATACAAGTAGGGACTTGACTAGACAGCAGTAAGTATTAGGTTAAGACTCAGAAATGTGAACCCATTTGAGCATATGGAGCATTGCATCTTTCACGAAAAGGAAAATAGATTAGATCTTCCTAAATTAATTGGATTAATTTTTGTGTCAGTTTATGGTAAAGAGTGGTGTGCCCCAATTAAAATAAACTTGGATATTGGAATGCCGAGTAAAATTTTAATGGACAACTCGCCTAAGGACATCAGACTTGAGGATGTGGCAGAGAGTGAAGATGATACCAATGGGCTGCACAAGGATGTAGCAGGATGGCTCAACAACATCTAGGTGGAACTGAATAGAGAAGAGGATGAGATGATGCATTTTGGCAGAAAGGATGAGGAGGGCCATTATATGAAACAATTCTGAAGAAAGCACAGTAAGGGAAAAATCTAGGAATTAGTGCACTTGGATCTTTGAAGGTGGCAGGGGATACTAAGAACATAGTCCAAAAAGCATATTTGATCTTTGGCTTCAAGGCACTGTGCAGGGAATTTATGCTGAATCTGTAGAAATCACTGCTTACACCACAACTCAAGCGTTTCTCAGAAAACTTTTGTGAGGATATAAAGGAGATTTATCGGAAGGGGTCATTGGAGGAGGGATTTTAACTACAAATTGAGGGTGTGCATGCTGGATTCATTCTCATTGGAGCAAAGAAAGTTGAAGGGAGCCTCAATGAGAAGACAAGATCATAATAGTTTAGTAAGATAAAGTAAAGCTGGCTCCATTGGCTGTTGTTTTAAGGACCAAGGAACACAGATTTCAAGGTTGTGAGCAAGAAATCAGGAAGAACATTGTTACATTTTGAGAGTGGTAATGATCGGGAACTCACTGTCCATGAGTAGATTGGGTGTGAAACAATCAACGATTTTGAAAGAACCAACTTGGATGAAAAACAAACATACAGGGTGACAGGGATATCCAGGGATGCAATAACATTATTGCTGGACTGTTAATCCACAGAGCCAGGTAATGTTCTAGGGACATAGGTTCAAATCCTGTCAAGGCAGATGGTAGAATTGAATTCAATAAAATCTGGAAATGAGAATCCAGTGATGACCATTGTTGGAAAAATTCATCTGGTTCACTAATGTCCATTTGGGAAGTAAACTGCCATCCTAACATAGTCTGGCCAGCACGCAAGCCCAGACTCATGGCAATGTAGTTAATGCTTAACTGCCTTCAGGGCAATTAGAGATGGGCAATAAATGCTGCTTAGCCAGCAACGCTCTCAAATGATGAACGAATAAGAAAAAATGGATTGACTTGTGGAGAGATGGCAGAAACTCAATGGGCCAAATTGTCTCTTTCTATGTTGTAATAACTATTGTGATCTATGTGCTGGTATGGAATTCCGTTTTCTGCAAGACCTCTATCTCAAGGCTGTGATATCGGAGTCTAGGCCACTGCATCGTATTGTACTCAAGATAAGTTATCTTATGAGCTTCTAAGAAAAGCTGTAACAGACAACATTGTTCTTGAGCTCAGTCAAAATCCCTCAGATGTGGAAATCTCTTGTCAGAATAATCCTCAGGTTTTGGGAGTAACATCATTGCACAATGAGACATCTTAAAATGACAGCGCTTTCTTGCTCATGCGAGGTGAGATCATCAAGTCAATTTTGGCCCAAATGTTAAAAATAGTCTGCCTAAATATATCCAGCACTAAAGCAGAACAACTTGGATAAAAAGAAAAGAGAGAAATACTCGTGAAATAAAATGATAACGTCATTCGGGAACAAGTGTCTAATCAGATGGTGAATACTCAAGAACAGAAAGCACATTCAAAGTTGGGTGGGTCCCTTAAGATTTATGAATAAAAGAACTCAGAAAGGATTTCCTCCAGAATGCAGGGGTGAGGTGATGGAGTTTCTCAAAGATCGAACTGAAAGCAGCTTTGTGCAAAATTAGGAGGTAAGTGTGCAGTTTGTTACAAGAGCACAAAGGATCGAATCACAATCAGATATGACGACTGGATCTCTCGAATAGTTACCAGAATAACTACCTCATTAAAACTGTGAGAGAAATAAATTTTGACAAGATCACTGTTGCACCAACAACCATTTGGTATTGTATGGGACCTTTAGTGGAAGAAAGTGCCTCCAAGCTGAGAGGAGATTTGACAGAGGTGATCAAAATCATGAAGGGTCTGAGCAGAATAGATCAGCAGAAGCTGACCCCACATAGATGGCACAGTGGTGCAGCGGTGAGCACTGTCCCCTCACAGCACCAGGGACCTGGGTTTAGTTCCACCCTTGGATGTCTGTCTGTGTGGATTTTGCACATTCTCTCCATGCCTCCATACAATTCCTGTAGTTGTTTGCACAGTCCAAAAATGTTCAGGTTAAATGGGTTAGCCATATTAATTTGCCCACAGTGTCCAGGGATTAGATGGTTTAGCCATAGGAAATGTTTTGCCATTGGATGAGATCATAGCTGATCTGATAGACCTCAAATCCACATTCTTTTCTGTTCCCCAAGGGTCTTGATTCCTTTACTGATTAAAACTCTGTCTATCTACGCCTCCATGACTCAGCTTTCACAGCTCCTTTTAAAACATAAGTTAATTTGAAATAGCTAGAAAAGGCAGGCACAATGGAAGGATCCTTTCTAAATTATCCTTGTTCTGAACACCTAAACAGACAGGTGAATTAAAACAGAATTTGTTCATCTGTCCTTACACACGAACTTAACAGTTTGGGATGTCTCTTCTGAAATCAAAATATGACTCTGCTGTTTTCTACCTGCAGTACAAGGGTGTTTAATGCCAATTCTGAAGTTGTGACCAGCCCACACACTAGTACATCATATCATCAATATCACACTGGGGTTACAGTATGTTTTTTTAATTAACTGCTCTTTTTGTATATCTTTGGAAGGATAAAACATAATCATATGCGCAGGAGATGGCTTTCTGCTGAGAGGGGATGTTCGTCAAACTCTTGTTATCTTTTCCTTTTTAGTTTTTCTTTTTAATCTTATCCTGACCCTGTACAGTTGGAATATGGGATACTCTGTGTCTCCATGTATCAACAGGTTCAAGAACAGCTTCTTCCCTGCTGTTATTAGACTGCTGAATGGAGCTCTCAAATTTCAAATCTAATATTAATCTTGCTTTTTATGTATCTTCTCCGCAGCTGTAACATTGTATTCCTAAGTCTGTTCTACTATCCTGATACACTTTGTATGGTATGATCTGCATGCAAAACAAAACTTTTCACGATACTTAGGTACATGTGACATTAATAAATCAATTCAAATCAATAAATCAAATTAATGAATCCACACAGGCTCTGCCAGTCAATCATTGAGATGACATTGACAGAGACCACTTGGTTATAGTAGCCTTCTTTCTAAAAATCATGTGTCAGAATAAAGTATAATTTGGGATCCTGATTCATCATCATGATACTAACCATCTTTTACAGATTTGGCATCCAAGAGTATGTTGAGCAGGCAAAACAGTGGGTCTAAGGCCACAATCAGGCCAGCTAACAATGGTGAAGGAACTGAGGTTCTGGGTGACCCTCTTCTGCACCTATATGCCATGTACTTGTGTCTCAAAATGAGTAAGATGCTCATTTACCTCATTTCTTGTTGTGTGCTCAGTGGCTGTTGTTTTTTTTCTGTACTGTTAGCACATCCAAAAAGCACTTAAATAGGCTGTCAAAGAGCTTTGGGGAATCCATGGATCATGAAAAGTACTATATAAAGCAAGTGCTTGGTGGTGGTGTACTAAGTTGGATTCACTTTAGGAAAAGGAATCTGTTGACCGTATCTGGTCTGGCCTAAAAGTGACTCCAGACCTTCAGTAATATGGTTGAGTCCCAGGTGCAGTCAAGGATTATTTGGAATGGGCGACATATGTTGCCCTTTCCAGGGATCCCCACTTCCCATGAAAGGACGAAAATCATTATATTCACTTGTCAGATTTTGTTTGTTTTACTCATGTATGGTGGCCCAGTGGTTAGCACTGCAGCCTCACAGGACCAGGGTCCCAGGTTCGATTCCAGCCTCGGGTAACTGTCTATTTGGAGTTTGCACATTCTCCCCGTGTCTGCGTGGGTTTCCTCCCACAGTCCAAAGATGTGTAGGCTAGGTGGGTTGGCCATGCTAAATTGCCCATAGTGTTCAGGGGTACGTTGGTTATAGGGGGATGGGTCTGGGTGGGATGCTCCAAGGGGCAATGCGGACTTGTTGGGCCGAAGGGCCCGTTTCCAAACTGTAGGGAATCTAATCTAGTCTGTAAAATGGGAGTCAAGGATAATTGTAAAATGGATTTCCAAAGTTGTTTAGGTCTCACAGAGTATTCAATCTCTGGGATAGTTTGCATTTTTTATGGTCCTAGCCAGGTACATCCCTGATTTACAATGTCCCGCAAACATTATTTCTTTGATTTAAACACTTTTGTATTTTCAAAGGCTGTAGTTATGTTGGTCATGGGTAATACCATGAATGTGAATTTCACTGCCTGGCTGATAATGTTATTTAGACTCTAGAAGTTTTTCTGGCACAAGTGAAATTCTGAATTAAGGTCACTTGGCCTGGTCTGGTACAGTTGGATGGATAAACCAAATTTTTTGACAGTGATGTATGAAGTTGCCACTAAAATAGTTGTCCCTTTTAATCTGTTTTTTTTTCACAGGACATAATCTTCACTGGTGGGCCAACATTCATTTCTGATCCCTAGTTGCTTTTACAAGGTCATGGTGAACTGCTTTTTTGACCCACTGTTGTCCTTATGAGTGTAGGTTCAATCACAATGCTGTTAGGAAGTGAGTTCCAGGGTTTTCACACAGCAACAGTGAAGGAACGACAACATCATTCCAAGTCAGAAAGATTTATGTCTTGAGAGAAACACGCGAATAGTGATGTTCCCATGCACCTGCTGCCCCTGTCTTTCACAGTGGTAGAGTTTACATGTTTGTCAAAGCAGGCTGGGTGAGATGCTGCAGCGCATCTTGTAGATGATATACCCTGCAGTGTTGATGGTAGAGAGTTGCATGTTGAAGGTGGTGGGTGCCCAACTGTAGTTAATCGGTGGGTTTCTCAACAAACAAATAAGTGACAAATAAATTCTCGTCAATTTTACTTGAGCCATTTTCATGCAACATTCCATCCCCTTGTTCTGATGACCAATTCCTATACATGTCAGTTCACCCTTTGTGTTAGATCACCAACCATCTAGTCCATTGGTCCTCCCACACCAATGCGATGGTCAAGAAAATCTGTACTTCCTCAGGAGGCTAAGGAACTTCAGTACATCCACCAAAACTTTTAACAGCCTTTATAGATGCATCATAGAAAGTGTTCTATCTGGCTGCATCACAGTGTAGCATGGCATCTGCTGTTCCTGAGATCACAAGAAACGATAGAGAGTTGTGAGCATAGCCCAGTCCATCATGCGTCCATTGATTCCATCTATACTTCTTGATGCCTCATGAAGGTAACCAACATAACCAAAGACCTCGTCCCACTGTGGTTATACTTATAAAAGTCTCAAAATGCATACCAAAAGATTCAAGAGCTGCATCTTCTCCACTATTACCAGACTTTTGAATGGACCTCTCAAATGTTAACACTGATCTCTCTCTCTCTCTCTCTGTGTCTCTCTCTGCACCGTCTCTGCAGCTGTAACACTGAATCCTGCACCCTGTTGTGTTAACCTGATGTGTTTTGTCTGACACGAGCTGCACGCGAAACAAGACTTCTCACCGTGTCTCAGTACATGTGACTACAGTAAATCAAATCAAATGTTAATGATGCCTGACTTGAATTTTTCAACGTTCTCAGATTCGATTTTCCCCAATCTTTGAATAATTTGGAAAATTGATATAGTTATGGAGATTTTTTTGCATTGATTGATTCTGAAAAGAGCCAGATCCAATCTCAACTGTAAGGATCCACTGCAACGTGCTTCTCCAATTTCAATGTTGATGGCTTATGAATGACTATTAGGTGGCACATTCACTCTCCCCTCGCTGTTTTATTTCACTGCTAATTAACACAGCGAAGGAAAAGGAGCTGCTTCAAACACTTCTCTCCCAGCTTAATTTGCAAATATTTCTCTACCGTCCTTTCTTTGAATATATGGCTGGACTAATCAAGCATTTATCTCTGAGATGGATAGGCAGTGCATCATGCTGAATAAATAAGATTGTAAAGGAGCTTTTGTTTTGTTCTTGGCTTCATTGCTTGGATGTTTGCCTTCCTGTTGTTCAGTGTTGAACCTGCCATTAAAGATTTCTTCTTTGCTTCTTAGATTTTTATTTTCTGTGATATCTGATTAGTAGCCCTCTCAACGTTCAATTCAAACCTTTCTGCAGCCTTCCAGAGACTGACACCTGATAAATCATTGATCTGGACTATTGCTGTCACCATAGGTTGTACAATAATGTGATCAATGAATCAACTAGTTAAACTAGGTCATCTGAATATTATATTTCCATATGCCACAAAATATCTCTCATATGACTTTGTATTGTGCCATTCTGAAGGTGTGCATTAAGCTTTCCTGTTTTAAATTTACTGACCATTTGAATAATTTGAAATATTTTATCTGTTTCAAAATCATGCTATTCTCCCGATTAATTAATATGCATGTCATCATTGTATATGAGTAGTTTGACAATATTATGAGCTCTGTGCAGTAAATATTTGGTTTCAGCATGTAATGACATTAAGTATAGGGTGTTTTTTACTCCATATTTCGACATTCTTCAACCTTGACTGCAATGCATTTATTATCGTGGTTACATTCTTCAACTTCTCACAGCTCCCACAGAAGATTCTCCTCAGGTTTTACTGTTCTGGCAGTGGAGAATCCTCTCAATGATGTCTTTTTGGCCCCTCTCAGGGAAATTTCTGACACTGAAGGTAAAAGCAATCCAGAAATAGATAGTTCAGCAACTCTGTCAATGAAGCATGACAGGACAAGGAAGGGAAAAAGACAGTGGTGTGTTTAAAAGACTTTGTTCTTGGTTTGACATTATTCAAGACGAGGAGAAAGCAGAAGAAAAAACTTACATCTACACATTGCCTTTCATGACCTTGAGAGATCCTGAAGTGTTTTACAAGTACTTTTATAAGTGCAGTCACTTATATAACATAGGTTGGCACGGTGGCTCAGTGGTTAGCACTGCTGCCTCTTAGCACCAGGGACCTGGGTTCAGTTCCACCTTCCAATGATTGTGTGTGGAGTTTGCACATTCTCCACATACCTGCGTGGGTTTCCTCCAGGCACTCCAGCTTCCTGTCACATTCCAAGGATTGGCCATGGGAAGTCGTCCACAGTGTCCAGGGATATGCAGGCCAGATGGAACAGCCATGGGAAATGCAGGGTTACAGGGGTAGGGGTGGATTTGATTGCAATGCTCTTCAGAGAATCAGTGTGGACTCAATGGGCCTGCTTCCACACCATAGGAATTCTAAACAAAGCAAATTACTAGGCCGCTCTTTTCTGCGTGCTGGCCTCATGGTGTTATCGCTGGACTGTTAACCCAGAGGCACACATGCCGTTCTGGGGACCCGGGTTCAATTCCTGCCATGGCAGATGGTGGAATTTGAATTCAATAAATATCTGGAATTAAGAATCTAATGATGATCATGAATCAATTGCCGATTGTCAGGAAAATCCGTCTGGTTCAGTAATGTCCTTTAGGGAAAGAAACTGCCATCCTTGCCTGGTCTGGCCTACGTATGACCTAGACCCACAGCAATGTGGTTGGCTCCTAACTGCCTTCTGAGCAATAAACGCTGCCGAGCCAGTGACACCCTCATCCCACGAATGAATAAAAAAAAAATTAGGATTCGTGATTCAGCATAATAATTCCAAAAGACTAATTTTGTCTTGGTCTAGTCAGCTTAAAATAAGTTAAATTAAATCAGCCACCTGTCTTCTATATTTACTGAACTTAATTTGCATGGAAGCTTTGTTGAGATGTGTTGTGGGAATGTTAAAGAATTGTATTATTTATACTTATTTTACATAATTTTTTTACAGAATACATTTCTCAACTGAGACCTTCTGAAACCATGCACAAATAATTATAATGGCTCAGTGAGTTATCCAATGATTAATGAGGCCACAGTAAATACTAATTATTTGCAACACAGAGACATAGCAACATAATAAAAATAAAACACTGCAGATGCTGGAAGTCTGAAATAATATGCTGGAGAAGCTCAGCAGGTCTGTTAGCTCTTATGGAGAAATAGGAGCAGAAGTAGACCATTCAGCCCTTTGAGCCTGCTCCACCATTTAATAGGAACATGGCTGATCCCACATTCTTCACGTCCACTTTCCTGCCCTTTCCTCATAACTTTTGATTCCCTAACTGATCAAGAATCTATCTCAGCCTTAAATATACACAAGGACCATGCCTCCATAGCTCTCTGTGACATGGAGTTCCAAACACTTACAGTCCTCTGAGAGAAGAAATTTCTCCTCATATTCATAGACAGGTCCATCCGACTACCGTGTCTATGCTGACCAACAAACACCAAACCATACTAATCCCAGTTACCGACACTTGGCCCATAGCCTACTATACCTTTACTGTGCTTGTGCAGATGCTTCTTAAATGTCGTGAGAGTCCTTGCCTCCATCACTTCCTCAGGAAGCAAGTTCCGTATTTCACAATGCTGTTAGGAAGTGAGTTCCAGGATTTTCACACAGCAACAGTGAAGGAACGACAACATCATTCCAAGTCAGAAAGATTTATGTCTTGAGAGAAACACGCGAATAGTGATGTTTCTGGGTGAAAAAAAAATCTTTTCAGCTGTCCTGTAAATGACTTACTCCTCAGCTTTAACTTGTGCTGTTTGGTCTGAGACATGTCTCCAATGGGGATAAGGATTCTCACAATCCATTCATCTCTTCCTCTCAGAATCTTGTCTACCTCAATCTGATCCTGCCCTCAACCTTCTGTGCTCCATGGAAAACGAGCCATCCTTTCTAGTCTCTCCTCAAAACTGAGACTGTTCATCTCAGACAACATCCTGTGATCTTCTCTATACCCCCCTCTCCCCGGACCGTGCAAACATGTCCTTCCGATAGTGTGATGACTAGAACTGCATACAGTATCCCATCTGTGGCCAAACCACTGTTAACATAGAACATAGAACAGTACAGCATAGAACAGGCCCTTCAGCCCACAATGTTGTGCCGACCATTGATCCTCATGTATGCACCCTCAAATTTCTGTGACCATATGCATGTCCAGCAGTCTCTAAAATGTCCCCAATGACCTTGCTTCCACAACTGCTGCTGGCAACGCATTCCATGCTCTCACAACTCTCTGTGTAAAGAACCCGCCTCTGACATCCTCTCTATATTTTCCTCCAACCAGCTTAAAACTATGACCCCTCGTGTTAGCCATTTCTGCCCTGGGAAATAGTCTATGGCTATCAACTCTGTCTATGCCTCTCATTATCTTATATACCTCAATTAGGTCCCCTCTCCTCCTCCTTTTCTCCAATGAAAAAAGTCCGAGCTCAGTCAACCTCTCTTCATAAGATAAGCCCTCTAGTCCAGGCAGCATCCTGGTAAACCTCCTCTGAACCCTCTCCAAAGCATCCACATCTTTCCTATAATAGGGCGATCAGAACTGGACGCAGTATTCCAAGTGCGGTCTAACCAAAGTTTTATAGAGCTGCAACAAGATCTCACGACTCTTAAACTCAATCCCCCTGTTAATGAAAGCCAAAACACCATATGCTTTCTTAACAACCCTGTCCACTTGGGTGGCCATTTTAAGGGATCTATGTATCTGCACACCAAGATCCCTCTGTTCCTCCACACTGTCAAGAATCCTATCCTTAATCCTGTACTCAGCTTTCAAATTCGACCTTCCAAAATGCATCACCTCGCATTTATCCAGGTTGAACTCCATCTGCCACCTCTCAGCCCATCTCTGCATCCTGTCAATGTCACGCTGCAGCCTACAACAGCCCTCTATACTGTCAACGACACCTCCGACCTTTGTGTCGTCTGCAAACTTACTGACCCATCCTTCAATCCCCTCATCTAAGTCATTAATAAAAATTACAAACAGTAGAGGCCCAAGGACAGAGCCCTGTGGAACACCACTCACGACTGACTTATTTAATATTGTAACAAGGTTTCCTCACTCCTATATTCTATACCCTGGTTAATGATGACAAGCATCCCATATGCCTCCCTCACCATCCTGTCTACCTGTGCTGACACCTTCAGGCGTCTATGGATTCATTCCTCAGTACTCCCTAGAGACCTACCATCCATTGTGTACATCATTCCCTTATTCGACCTTCCAAAATACATCACCTACACTTATCAGGATTAAATTCCATCTGTCATTGCCCTGCCCAACTTACCGGTTGATCAACATCAGACTGTAGCGTGAGACCATCCTCCTCACTATCAACAACACCACCAATTTTCATGTCAAGTGCAAAGTCACTAATTATACTGTTAACATGTAGAAAAAACTGCAATAGTCCTAGAACCGATCCCTGTTGTACACCACTGGTCACAGGCTTCCATTCACAAAAACGTTCCTCCACCTGGCTGATTTATCTGCTGTTTGCTAGCCAGTTTCAAATCCAGTTTGCCAACTTGCCTTGGATCCCATGGCCTCTTTGAACCTGCCATCCATGTGGGACTTTGTCAAAAGCCTTACCAAAGTCAACGTAAACCATATCAACTACACTACTCCAATCAATTTGTTTCATCACTTTTTCAAAAAAATAAGTCAATTGAATTTGGTACTCAGGATCTCTTTTTAACAAATCAGTGCTGACTATCCCTGAACAATCCCTCCCTGCCTTTCTAAGTGTTGATTAATTCTGTCCCTCAGAATTTTTTCCAATAATTTCCCTTTCACTGACATCAGACTAAGTGGTCTGTAGTCACTTGGCCTATCCCTGCTGCCCTTCTTGAACAAGGAACCATTTTAGCTATCCACCAATCATCTGATACTTCACCTGTGGTGAGCAAAGTATTAAATATCTTTGCCATGGCCCCAGGAATCTCCAACCTTCGTCTCCCAAAGCAGCCATTCATCAGGCCCTCAGGATTTATCCTCCTTTGTGTCACTAAAACATCTAATATCTTGTCCTTATTAATCTTAACATGCTGTCGAACCTCACCATCCCAGCTGAACTCTCCGGCTACAATGTTTCTCTCCTCTGCGGATACCGATGAGAAATATTTATTGAAGATCTCATTTATGTCCACTGGCCCCATGCACAGGTTGCCTCTTTGATCTCTAATAGGCCCCAATCTTTCCCTGGTAATCCTTTTACTCTTAATACTTACAAAATGCCTTGCAGATTTTCCTTAATCCTATCTGTCAAAGATATTTGCTGGTGCCTCTTTGCTCTCCTGATATCTTTTTTTAAGCAACCCTCCTTCAGTCTCCTTACTTTTGAAGGGTTTCTTCAGTTTCAGTGCATTATAACTGACAGAGAACACAGAACGTAGAACATTACAGCACAGTACAGGCCCTTCGGCCCTTGATGTTGTGCCGACCTGTCATACCGATCTCAAGCCCATCTAACCTGCACTATTCCATGTACGTCCATATGCTTGCCCAATGATGACTTAAATGTACTTAAAGTTGGCAAATCTGTTGCAGGCAAAGCGTTCCATTCCCTTACTACTCTCTGAGTAAAGAATCTACCTCTGACATCTGTCCTATATCTTTCACCCCTCAATTTAAAGCTATGCCCCCTCGTGCTTGCTGTCACCATCCTGGGAAAAAGGCTCTCCCTATCCACCCTATCTAACCCTCTGACTACTTTATATGTCTCAATTAAGTCACGTTTCGACCTCCTTCTCTCTAATGAAAACAGCCTCAAGTCCCTCAGCCTTTCCTCGTAAGACCTTCCCTCCATACCAGACAACATCCTAGTAAATCTCCTCTGCACCCTTTCCAAAGCTTCCACATCCTTCTTGTAATGCGGTGACCAGAAATGTACACAATACTCCAAGTGCGGCCGCGCCAGAGTTTTGTACAGCTTCAGCATAACCTCTTGGTTCCGGAACTCGATCCCTTTATTAATAAAAGCTAAAACACTGTACGCCTTCTTAACAGCCCTGTCAACCTGGGTGGCAACTTTCAAGGATCTGTGTACATGGACACCGAGATCTCTCTGCTCATCTATACTACCAAGAATCTTACCATTAGCCCAGTACTTTGCCTTCCGGTTACTCCTACCAAAGTGCATCACCTCACACTTGTCTGCATTAAACTCCATTTGCCACCTCTCAGCCCAGCTCTGCAGCTTATCTATGTCTCCCTGCAACCTACAGCATCCTTCGTCACTGTCCACAACTCCACTGACCTTAGTGTTGTCTGCAAATTTACTAACCCATCCTTCTACGCCCTCATCCAGGTCATATAAAAATGACAAACAGCAGTGGCCCCAACACTGACCCTTGCGGTACACCACTAGTAACTGGTCTCCAGGATGAACATTTCCCATCAACTACCACCCTCTGTCTTCTTCCAGCAAGCCAATATCTGATCCAAACTGCTATATTTCCCACAATCCCATTCCTCCGCATTTTGTACAATAGCCTATTGTGGGGAACCTTATCAAACGCCTTGCTGAAATCCCTATATACCACATCAACCGGTTTACTCTCATCTACCTGTTTGGTCACCTTCTCAAAGAACTCAATAAGGTTTGTGAGGCACGACCTACCCTTCACAAAACCGTGCTGACTATCCCTAATCAATTTCTTCTTTTCTCGATGATTATAAATCCTATCTCTTATAACCTTTTCCAACACTTTACCAACAACTGAGGTAAGGCTCACTGGTCTATAATTACCAGGGCTGTCTCTACTCCCCTTCTTGAACAGGGGAGCCACATTTGCTATCCTCCAGTTGTCTGGCACTATTCCTGTAGACAATGACGAGTTAAAGATCAATGCCAAAGGCTCGGCAATCTCCTCCCTGGCTTCCCAGAGGATCCTAGGATAAATCCCATTCGGCCCAGGGGACTTATCTATCTTCACACTCTGTAGGATTTCTAATACCTCTTCCTTGTGAACCTCAATTCCACCTCGTCTAGTAGCCTGTATCTCAGTATTCTATGCTTCATTTCATATGCTTCTTCCTTTCTCTTTTTCAAAATCACATTATCCCTTGGCGTCCAGGATTCCCTAGACTTCCTGTCCTTGCCTTTTACTCTTATCGGAACACACTGTCCCTGAATTCTCATGATATTAGTTTGAAAATATTCCCACCTTCCAAATGCAGAACTGTGTGTAAATAGCTACTCCCAGTCTATGTTTGCCAGATCCTGTCCAAGGATATCAAAATTGACTTCCCCTCAATTGAATCACTTGACTTCTGCACTATCCTTTCTATTCCACAATGACTGAAACTGACAGAGTTATCGTTACCATCACCAAAATGCTTGCCCACTGAAACTTCAACCACTTGACCGGTTTCATTCCCTCGGATTAGATCTCGCACTGTCCTATCTCCAGCAGGGCTATCTACATATTGGCCCTCAACATTCTCCTGGATGCACTTTAAAAATTCCACTCCAACTAATTCTTTTCATACTGAGACAATTCCAGTTAATGTTAGCAAAGTTGAAATCCCCCACAATTGTAAATGTGTTTCTCTCACAACATTCTGAGATTTACTGACATATCCACTTCCCTATCTCCCTCCTACTGTTGGGTGGCCAGTTGTATGATCTTAGCAAATTAATTGTCACTTTTCATTTCAAACGAGAGGCCTCATGTGAAGACCAGGACATTCGCCCTCATTACTGCAGCAGTGGATTCCTTTATTAATAATGTGAGCCTCCACCTCTCTACACACACACCAATTGCAACTTCTGTACTCTGGAACATTGACCTGCTAGTTCTGTCCCTCCTTTAATCTTGTTTTAGTCATCTCAGTCTTAAATTGACACTCCTTTATTCGGAGACTATGTCCTCTGGCCTTAGACTGTCCCATGAGGGGAAACATCCTCGCAGCATTTACCCGGTCAAACACCTTAAAAAAATTATGTATTTTAATGAGGTCAGCCCTCATTCTTTTAAATTCTGAAGAATAGAGCCCCAAGCTTTCTGACCTTTGCTCACAAGACAATCGACAAATATCCCTATCCTCAATAATGGAAGAGAGCAGCCCATCAGTGCAAAAGCGAAGGCTGAAGTATTCGCAGCAATCTTCAGCCAGAAGTGCCGAGTGGATGATCGATCAGTGATCCCCAGCATCACAGACACCAGAATTCAGTTCACTCCACGTGATATCAAGAAATGTTTGGAGACACTGGATACTGCAAAGGCTACCGGGCCCAAATAACATTCCACATTAGTACTGAAGACTTGTTCCATTTTGGGTTCTGCCAAGACCACTCAGCTCCTGACCTCATTACAGCCTTGGTTCAAACATGGACAAAACAGCTGAATTCCTGAGGGGAGGTGAGAGTGACAGCCCTTGATACAAGGCTGCATTTGACTGAGTGTGGCATTACGGAGCACGAGCATAACTGGAATCAATGGGTATCGGGGGCAAACACTCCAGTGGTTGAACACAAAGGAAGATAGTTGTGGTTGTTAGAAGTCAATCATCTCAGCTCCAGGACATCTCTGCAGGAGTTCCTCAGGGTAGTGTCCTAGGCCCAACCAGCTTCAGCTGCTTCATCAATGACCTTCCCTCCATTGTAAGGTCGGAAGTGGGGATGTTCACAGATGATTGCACTATATGCAGCACCATTTGTGACTCCTCAGATTCTGAAGCAGTCCATGTTTAAACACAACAAGATCTGGACAATATTCAGGCTTTGGCTGACAGGTGGCAAGTAACATTTGTGACAATGCACAAATGCCAGGCTATGACCATCACCACTAAGAGACAATCTAACCACCGCCCCTTGACATTCGATAGGGCTACCCTCACTGAATCCCCGACTATCAACATCCTGGGGGGGTCACATTGACCAGAAACTCAACTGGACCCACCACATTAACACAGTGGCTACAAGAGCAGGCCAAAAGCTGTGAATACTGCGGCGAGTAACTCACCTCCTGACTCCTTAAACCCTGTCCACCCTCTATAAGACACAAGTCAGGAGTGTGATGGAATACTGTCCCCTTGCCTGGATGGGTGCAGCCCCAATAACACTCAAGAAGTTTGACACCATCCAGGACAAAGCAGCCCACTGAATTGGCACTGCATCCAGAAACATCCACTCCCTGTACCACCGCCGCTCAGTAGTGGCAGTGTGTAGAACACAGAACATAGAACATAGAAAAATACAGCGCAGAACAGGCCCTTCGACCCTCGATGTTGCGCCAACCTGTGAACGAATCCAAGCCCCTCCCCCTACACTATCCCATCATTTTCCATCTGCTTATCCAAGGACCGTTTAAATGCCCCTAATGTGGCTGCGTTAACTACATTGGCAGGGAGGGCGTTCCATGCCCTTACCACTCTCTGAGTAAAGAACCTGCCTCTGACATCTGTCTTAAATCTATCATCCCTCAATTTGTAGCTATGCCCCCTTGTACAAGCTGAAGTCATCATCCTCGGAAAAAGACTCTCACTGTCCACTCTATCTAATCCTCTGATCATCTTGTATTCTCTATTAAGTCCCCTCTTAGCCTCCTTCTCTCCAATGAGAACAGACCCAAGTCCCTCAGCCTTTCCTCATAAGACCTTCGCTCCAGACCAGGCATCATCCTGGTAAATCTCGTCTGCACCTTTTCCAATGCTTCCATACCCTTCCTGTAATGGGGCGACCAGAACTGCACGCAATATTCCAAATGAGGCCGCACTAGCGTTTTGTACAGTTGCAGCCTGACAGCACGACATCACTACAAGATGCACTGCAGCAACTCAAAAGCCTCCTCAGACAAACCCACATACACTTCCATCTAGAAGACAAGGTCATTGGATAGATGGGAATACCATCACCTGCAAGTTCCCTTCCAAGCCACTCATCATCCTGATTTGGAAATATACCGCTGTTCCTTCACTGACAATAAGCCAAAATCCTAGACTTCTCTCCCTAATGTCATTGTGGGTGAACCTACAGCACATGGACAGCAGCGGCTCAAGAGAGCAGCTCACCACCACCTTTTCAAGGGGCAACCCAGGAGAGGCAATAAATGTTGGCACAGCCAGCGACACCCACATCCCACAAATGATAAGAAAAGAAAAACTGATCGCAGTGACATTGTCAGGTCTACAGAGCTGCAAGCTGGTCAGTCTATTCTGCGAGCTGGTCAGTCTATTCTGCGAGTTGGTCGGACTATTCTGTGAGCTGATCAGACTATTCTGTGAGCTGGTCGGACTATTCTGTGAGCTGGTCAGTCTATTCTGCGAGCTGATCAGATGAGGGTGTGTTTGAGGGCTGTAGGTCTCAAATCCAGTGGATGAATGCTTCTCAGAGTAATGAATCTCTGAGGGGGTTACCAGGAATCACAAGGAATGCCATCTCCCAGAAACATTTCAGGTGGCAGATCAAGGAAGCCCACCAGCCCTTAAAAGCTGCCCTCAAAACTAACTCTTCAGGACCAGACAGAACAGTAATTATGATGTTAGCCAGCCATCAAATACCACATTCAAGTGAGATAATAACATTTGAAATTTTTTAGCAGTTCAGTGATTTCTAATTGATTGCTGTCGGGCAGGGTGGGATTGAAGTGAACCTCAATAGTGTATAAGAACATGGATTCATTTACCAGAACAACAGCCGGATTTATTTCTCATTCTGCAGACTCCAGACATTGCGGTCAGTGGAATAATGATGGTAAACAGAGGTTTATGGCTGCACTATTGTCGAATACATTTTAAGGCTGGGACTTTTGTTTTAACCTCACTGTGACAAGACTATGGCTTTAAGAGGTGTATTTTGTCCTGTTTTATTTCGAAGACAGGTTTTAAGGCAGAGACTCTGGGCTGTCTTTTTGTATCCAATAAGCTTGTGAGGCCTTGCATATTTTTGTAAAGTTGGAACAAAAGAAACAGGATGAATGGGTGTGGTCAAACTCCTACAGATTCAACCCAAAATGTCAACTTCCCTGCTCCTCCGATGCTGCCTGACCTGCTGTGTTCCTCCAGCTCCACACAACATTGGGATGGGAAGAAAGGGTGTCAAAATCCTAGTTGTTCCTTGACAATAGTGAATAAGACTGCAGTAATGCATCAAAGCAATAGCATGTGTAGCCCATCGCTTTGAGTGTGGCTGTTAAAGCCTAGCTATTGACATTCTACAAGTGCAAAGCTATTTATACACAGTAAATCAATTCCAACCTATTTACTTGTGTTAACTCTATTTAATTCCATGAAACGTTGCTTTGTGGCATCATATCTCGATACTAAACCTTACCTTATTGTTTGCAAATGCTGTTATCAGTTTACAACTATCTGTGATCAAATCTACATAAAAGATAGTTTTGAAACAAAACTGCAACATTGACTTAAAGATAACCAAGTGTGGAGCTGGATGAACACAGCAGGCCAAGCAGCATCTCAGGAGCACAAAAGCTGACGTTTCGGGCCTAGACACTTCATCAGAGATTCCTCCTACTTCCTACAGACAAAGGGGGTGGCCATGGGCATCTGCATGGGCCCAAGCAATGCCTGCTGCTTTGTAAGTTATGTGGAACAGTCCCTCTTCCGCACCTACACTGGTCCCAAACCCCACCTCTTCCTCCATTACATTGATGACTGTATCGGCGCCGCCTCTTGCTCCCAAGTGGAGCTCGAGCAGTTCATCCACTTCACCAGCACCTTCCACCCCAACCTCAAGTTTACCTGGGACATCTCCATCACATCCCTCACCTTCCTGGACCTCTCTGTCTCCATCTCAGGCAACCAGCTAGAAACTGATGTCCATTTCAAGCCCACCAACTCTCACAGGCTCTCTGATGAAGGGTCTCAGCCCGAAACGTCAGCTTTTGTGCTCCTGAGATGCTGCTTGGCCTGCTGTGTTCATCCAGCTTCACACTTTGTTGTCTTGGATTCTCCAGCATCTGCAGTTCCCATTATCTCTGCAACATTGACTTGACAAAGTAGATACTGAATGTTTGCAATTGAAAATGCAGGGGTGCTGGTGATATCTGACTGACAGGAGGAGAAATTCTTTTCATTGGACAGTTTCAGAGTCTTTGGAGTTCTCTTCCACAGAGGCTTATGGCTGCTCCATTGTCGAATACATTTAAGGCTGGGATGGAAGGAATTTTGTTCTCTCAGGGAACAACAGATATGAGCTGTGGATGGGAAGGTGGAGTTGAGGTCCAAGATCAACCATGATTGGATCAGATTTGATGGGCCAAATTGTCTCTTTTCTTCAGCTCCTTTTCTGTTTCACTTGTAACTGCTGGACGTTGAGAGCCATTTCCTTTGTTGGTTCCTCACTTGCCGGCTAACAGAGTGTCCATGCACCTTTCTGCCCGGACTCTCCTTCCAGTTGTGGCTCGTTTTGAAAAGATGTTAGATAGTGAGCTACTGCCCCTCAATAAAGATGGGTGCAGCTGTAACAACACTCAGGAAGCTTGACACCATTCAGGTCAAAGCAGCCCGCTTGATTGGCACATCCATAAACATTCACTCCCTCCGCCACCAATGCTTAATAAAACCAGTGTGTACCATCTACAAGACACCATGCAAAGATTCACCAAAGATCCTTAGACAACTCCTTTCAAACCCATAACTACTTTCATCTAGAAGGACAAGGGCAGCAGATACATGGGAACACCACCCCCTTCAAGCTCCCTGCTGAGCCACTAACCATCATGACTTGGATATACTTTGCCATTCTTTTAGTGTCAATTAGTCAAAATCCTGGAATTCCCTCCCTAATGGCATTGTGGGTCTAACTTACAGCACATGGACTGTAGCGGTTCAAGAAGGCAGCTCACTACCACCTTCTCAAGGGCAACTTGGGACGGGCAATTAATGCTAACTCAGACAACATCGCCAATGCCCCAAAAGTGAATTTTCTAGCAAACTCACGCGTGAATTTTTTTAGCAAACTCACAAATCGCACGCCAGTGTTGAGGATGTGTCGATCCAAAACACCAACATGTTGGTAACGCTTGAGCTGGGTAAATAAATCACTAATATATTAGCTTGCTGTGGGGATGTGAGTTGGATGGAGAGGTGTGAGAGTTAGGTCTAGGAAAGTGAACAAAAACATTCTGTTAGACTAGGGTAAGACTAGAACGCTTTATGACAGAATGGCAGTGCATTTGTTCAACAATATAGAAGTCACTCACACCAAAAGCCAATGTATTTGAATTGTCAGAAAGCTTGCCTCACAAACGGACAACTTACACCATCAATTAAACCGACAGGCATAGGATCCGGCTTTTCGGAACTGGGTCTTTCCCTTGTCCGTTTTAAAATACATTGAATTGCAAAGGCCATCAACAGAGATGAGGCAGTTAATTCTGACTGACTCGATAGCACAGCATTGCAGCTGTTTTTTTAATATGCATTTTACTTTGCAGGGTTATTTCCTTCACTATTTTGGCATTTGGTTTTCAAAGTCAGTCAGCTGCCCTGCTGGGAAAGGTGGGAAATGGAGGGGAAAATGCATTCTGCACTCATTCTGTACACAGGATCAACAGAACACACTGGCATTCCTCAAATTCAGCAAGCACATCATGCAGGCAAACGACGTGGGTCCAAATCATGATTTTTTTTTGAGCATATTTAAATTGTAGCCACGCCATTTTCAGGGGAAAAAAAAGGTATTTTATCTGTCATAGAGCAGAAAACAAAAGCTCTTTGTTACATTTCTGCCCTGGGAATCTGTCATCAAAGTAAGTTCCTACCTTTAAGATTGTATCCTTTCCAGCTGTTTCTCTGCTTAATAAAATATAGACCTTGTCATTATGCAAAATTCACAGCAGTCACCATATAAAATAAATGAACAGCCATTTCTCGCTCTTCCTATTTTTCTTTATATTATTAAATAACCTGGTAGCAAGTGCATTCTTTCGTTCGTGGAATCTGACATTTCAGCACAGCAATTTCAAACCATCAGCAGTGAAATTACTATAACCGCAACATGCATTGTCATTGCTCCTTGAATGTGGGAGAAACATCCCCACATCACTTCACAGGAGAGCTTCCTGTCAAAAATGTGACTGGTAAAAGAAGAAACTGAAACTCTGCCTTTTAATGAATTTTGATACCAATAAATATTTTTCCTTTTCCTTATCAGAGTAGGTTCATTAATCCTTGATCAGACGAACAGGGAAAGCATTCAGTTATTAGCTTGCTGTTGCCTTCAGGAGGAAGATTTCTTGTTACACAGACCAGCATTGAGTTAACTGATTATAAAGTCCAAAATGGAGATTGTGTGGATGGTAACAGAATTATTATGTTGCCTGACTTGTAATCCAGACACATGGAACGATAGCGCAGAGTTCTGAGTTGAAATTCCTCCACACAGCTGAGGGATTTAAATGCAGTTACTTAATTAAATCCAAACTATAAATTTTAAGGACATAAGAGCTAGGAGCAGGCTTAGGCCATTCAGCCCCCTGCTCCACCTTTTGAAGTGATCATGGCTGATCTCATCTCAGCCTCACTCTACTTTCCTGCCTGGTCTCCATAACCCTTTAACCCATTGCTAATTAAAAATATGTCTATCCCCTTAAATTTACTCAATGCCCCAGCATTCATTCTGGGAGAGTGAATTTGACAGATTAACAACCATTTGAGAGAAGTAATGCCTCCTCATCTCTGTTTTAAATTAGATATCCCTTAGCCTAAAACTTTGACCCCTCGTACTAGATTGCTACCGTGAGGAGACATCCATCCTATGTCTCCTGTGTCAATCCCCCATAGCATCTTACATGCCCCAATTAGATCTCCTCCCATTGTTCTGAATTCCAAACAGTATATTTTCAGTCATGTGAACCATGAAAATAACGGTTCAATATAGAAACCCAACCACATCACAAGCAGAGGACAGTGCTGTTTTTTATCTGGTCTGACCAGCATGAAACCCCAGGTCCAGAGTGACATGGTTGACTCTGAAATGACTGTTTTCTGGCCCTTGTAAAAGGGAAAGTTGCAATAGCCCCAGGGTGCTGCTAATTTATTAGACAGAGTGATGACTGTTGAGGATTTTAAATTGTGGGTTCAAGTGAGGGGAGATGTTGAGAAGGAGAGCACTTTGTGGTAATGTCAGCTGGTGTGGGATTTGAGCCCATGCTGCAGAGGCTATTTTACATCACAAACCAGCCATCCAGCCAACTGAACTAAGACGCTGAGCTACATCAATAGTACTACAAAAAATCCACGCATTAAAATTCAGCCTTGGGCTGATAAAAAGTTTCTTGAATAAAATATATTTATAATTATAATCCACACAAGCTACAGGGGCTCACAGTTACCTTCCTGAGCGCAGTTGGGATGGACCCCTCCTAGCGATGACCAAATTCCATTAATGAATAGAAATAAAACTCCTTTATAACATTAAAGCCTATTGGATAAGGATTGAATTTCTTTGTTGCTGAGCACTTCTGATATTTGCTGTGTATATATTGTTGCTGTGCTGATGTAGCAGATCTTTCAGATGAAGCACTAAACTTAACCAATTGACTGTGTAAAAAAAAAGTCCTGTTCTTGCTATTTTGAAGAAACAGTGGCTATTCTCCCTGGGGTTCTGGCAAGAAAGAAATCAATTGCTGCCAACAAATTATCCAATCACTGTCAGATTGCTGTTTGCAGTATCTTACGGTGGCAGCCACATTTCCAACATTGCTACAGGTTATTTTTCCAACGGTTTATGTCCAGTGTAAAGGCCACAACATTTACGGAACTCAGGTGAACTATCTGTACAGTTATGCTAAACTTGAAAGGATTCAGGAAAGACTTACAAGGATGTTGCTGGAGTTGGCAGGTTTGAGCTATAAGGAGAGGCTGAACAGGCAGGAGCCAGTTTCCCTGCAGTGTCAGAGGTTGAGGGGTGATCTTATAAAAACCGTGAGAGGCATGGATAGGGTGAATAGCCAAGGTGGATGAATCCCAATCTAGAGAGCATAGGTTTGATGTGAGTCAGGAAAAATTTAAAAGGGACCTGAGGGATAACCTTTTTACTCAGGCAGTAGTTCATGTATGGAAGTGATGGAGACTGGTACAATTACAACATTTAAAAGGCATCTGGATGGGCAGATGCCCCATCCATTCCAAGTTATAAACCTGTACCTTCACATCTTCCCAACAATGTGGTGAACTGCCCACATATATCGTTGACATAAAAACAGAAGGACAGATCCAACCCAGCCAATTCCTGCTGCATCAGCCCAGTCTCAATAATCAGTAAAGTGATGGAAGGTGTCAGTAACAGTGCTGTCAAGCAGCACCTGGTCAGCAATAACCTGCTCAGTGACGCCCAGTTCGGGTTCCACCAGGGCCACTCAGCTCCTGAACTCATCACAGCCTTGGCTCAAACATGGACAAAAGGGCTGAATTCTAGAGGTGAGGTGTGTGAGTGACAGCCCTTGACTTCAAAGCTGCATTCAACCAAGTATGGCATCAAGGAAGCCGAGGAAAATGAGAATCAGAGGACAAACTCTCCACTGGTTACAATCATATCTGGCATGTAGAAAAATGGCTTTCATTGTTGGAGGTCAGGCACCTCAGCTCCAGGACATCTCTGCAAGAGTTCCTTGGGGCAGTGTCTTAGGACCAACCATCTTCAGCTGCTTCATCAATGACCCACCTTCTATCACAAGGTCACAAATGGAAATGTTTGCTGATAATTACACAATGTGCAGCACAATTTGTGACTCCTCAGATACTGAAACAATCCATACTAAAATGAAGGAAAACCTAGACAATATCCAGGTTTGGACTGATACATTGCTAGTGGCACACAAGTACCAGACAATAACCATATCCAACAAGAAACAATCTAACCATCACTCATGACATTCAATGGTGTTGCCATCACTGAATTCCCCACTATCACTATCCTTAGGGTTAGCATTGACCAGAAACTTAACTGGATTGGCCGGTGAAATAAAATAAGCAAGTCAGAGGCTAGGAAATCAACAGTGAGTAACTCTCACTCTCTAACTCTACAAAGCTGTCCACCATCTACAAAGCACATGTCAGGTGTGTGATGATTTGCCCCTCATTTGCCTGGATGGGTGCAGCTGCAACAATGCTCCAGAAGCTGCCAGTGTGCCGCGAAGTCACACTTTATGAGAGCAGGAGTTGTTTGAAATATTGAAGGGAGATTTTTAAACAAAGGAAATGCTAAATAAGGGCAAAGCATGAGTGTTCTAAGTGGAGAATGCATCAGCCTTCCATGTTGTGGTTTAATTATTGCAATAGATATTCGGCAGAATGGAACTTAAGTATTGCTGAGAAGACTTACTATTCTGTTGAAGCATTTTGTCTTGCATGCATCATGCTATTTTGCAAGAATATCAATTCCTGGGGAAAACCAACACTTTTGCCCTGAACATTCAAAGTCATCCTGATTTAATTTTTTTTATTATTTAAACAAAGCCTGGCTGTTTGCTGTCAATCAGAATTAATCAGAGCATTCTCAATGGAAATACTTCCACCGGTTATAGTCCATTTTCCTTCCAATTAGCGTACTCCTCTCATGCAATATAAAAGCTGCTTTGTCTTTGAATTGGTACTCTTGCAAAATGTCATGATTTAATTATTCCATGTTCCCCTGCAGCACTGCAAGTATTTCTTTACAATTCCTTCACAGGATGTTAGTGGTGCACTCATAGCCCATCCCAAGCTACTCAGAGTGTTGCTCGATGAAGTTGGCGGGTGGTTAAGGCACAGTGACATTGCTGTGGGTTGAACAGTCACATTAAGGCTGGATTGTGTGAGAACAGAAAATTTAATTCCCTAAAAAGCATTGGTGGAGCAGATGGGTTTTTGCAACAATTCAATCATTTTATAGTCATCATCACAGATGCTGCTGCCATTTCTTTTTCTCAAACTCTACATTTGTTTAGTTTTCTGGATTTAAATTCCTCAGCTACCATAATGGAATTTAAAATCTATTTCAGGATCAGTAACAACTTAACTGTTACATCACTGCACCCACATGCAGACTATGTTTCCTCTGCACTTTCTGGAAGTAATTCTCATCGTGGTTGATAGTGTAAATTACAATCAAGAGAGATTTATATAAACCTGTTAAATAGGTATCACCCTTGTAGAGTCCAACATTCTCATATGCTCTCCAGGAACTGAATGAAAATGTGTAAAATTGTGGAGATTTTTTAATCTAACAACGTAGGAAGACAAGATAGTGATAGGCACATCAGATCACGAGTAGGTGGCTCTGATGCCTCACAGCACCAGGGATCCATGTTCAATTCCCCCTCAGGTGACTGTCTGTTTGGAGTTTGCATATTCCACCCGTGTCTGCAGAGGTTTCCTCCAGGTGCTCCAGTTTCTTCCCACAGTCTAAAGGTGTGTGAGTTAGCTGGATTGGCTATGCTAGATTGCCCCAAAGTGTCCAAGGATATGTTGGTTATGTGGATGAGCAATGAGAAATGCAGAGTTATAGGGATAGGGTAGTTGGGGGTGTCTGGATGGAATGCTCTTCAGAGAGTCAGTGTAGACTTGTTGGGCTGAATGGCTTGTTTCCATACTGCAGGAATTCCATTTCATTCATCCCCTCAAGCTTCCAACACCATTTAATGTTGTGGTAATTTCATTTAGAGTCATATAGCACAGAAACAGGCCCTTTGGCCTAACCAATCCATGCCAAACTAAACTAGTCCCACCTGCCTGATCCTGGCCCATATCCCTCAAAATCTTTCCTATTCATCTATCTATCCAAATGTAATTTAAATGTTGCAATTGTACCGGTTTCCACCACTTCCTCAGGAAGTTCATTCCACATGCAAATCACCGTCTGTGTAAAAGATTTACCTCTCATGTCTTTATTAAATCTTTCTCCTCTGACCTTAAAAATGTGCCCCCTAATCTTGAAATCGTTACCCTCAGGAAAAGGCAACTACCATTAACTCCATCTAGCCTCCTCATTATTCATAAACTATCAGGTTGCATCTCAACCTCCTCTGCTCCAGTGAGAAGTCCCAGCCCAACCAGCCTTTCTTTACATCGCAAACCTTCAGTAACCTCTTCATAAATCTTTTAGCCAGTCATCCACAGGCCTAGGCAAACAAATGGGGCAACAGATCCAAATCCATCACAGAACTTGACTGAATTTAAATACAATTAAAATAATTTGGAATTGAAACCCTAGTCTCTCAAACAATGTTAGAATAGACCAGGTCGTCCACTGAACCTGATCCCTCATTCAATTTGATCACAGCTGATTGTAAGCTTCAAGTCCCTATCCACGACCTACAAGAAGCACCATAGAAATCCACCAAAGATCCTCTGAGAGCATCTTCCAAACCCGTGACCACTTCCATGGAGAAGGACAAGGGCAGCAGACATATGGGGAACACCATCATCTGCAAGTTCCCTCCAAGCCACTCCCCATATTGACTTGGAAATATATCACCATTCCTTCATTGTTGCTGGGTCAAATTCCTGGAATTCCCTCCCTTAACTGCATTGTGGGTTGACTTATAGCATGTGGACTGCAGTTGGTTCAAGAAGACAGCTCAACACCACCTTCACAAGGCCATCTAGGGATGGGTGTTAAAGGCTGAGCAGCCAGTGATGCCCGTATCCCATGAGTAAATAAAATACTCCCCATATCCCTTGATTCTCTGAGAAACTAACGTTCTGTGTAACCCAGACTTGAATGTACACATATGGAAATGTGACCAGGTTGCCATGGGTTGTAGTAAAAACAAACTTTGCCCTTTAGGGACAGCCGTCTTCCCTTACATGGCCTGTCGGTACACATGGGTCCAGATCTCACAGCAATGAGGTTCACTCTTAATTGCAGTCAACAACAATCAGGAATAAGCAACCAATGTTAATCTTGCCAATGATTCCTAAATCCTATCAATGAATAGAAATAAAATACACTCAACCTCATAATAACATGTGCATCTAAAAGTCACCTCCCTTTTATTTCCTTTCCAGGAATGTGAAATGCTGAACCATTTTGTGTGAATTTACTCTCAGTGTATTCCAACCAGCCCAGTACTTTTTTGTTCAAGAAATCTGCGTCACTAATTCAGTTTGCCAGCAGACTTGCCGAGTGCCAGGAATGCTAACCTGGTGTGGATGGTGGACTATCCTCATGGCATGTGCAATGGCAGAGTACTGTTTGATGGCTCTAGCTCACTCTGGAGCCGAACCAGCGGCAAATCGGCTTCCTTCTCTGCATCGCGTCAAGAGGAAATGGGTGTGGAATCAGTTCTTTGTATTGGAAGAGCACCTAGAAACGGAGCCACTCTACGTTGGCAAGGTAGGTCTACTTGAGATGAATGGCCTACCTTCTCAACCTTGCCCCTCACCTAAGGTATGGTGACCCTCAGGTTAAGCTCACCACTAGCCATATCTCTCTCTCTGTATGAAAGCACAACCCTATGATCCTCTGAGACTATAGCAACTTTCCCATTACCTATTTGAAATGAGTTCATAAAATACTTACATTTATATAGTGCCTTTTACAAGCACTGATGACCCAAAAGCACCTGACAGCCAATGAAGTACATTTTTAAATGTTGTCCATGTGATAATAACCAGAAAAATATCTTTTCTTAAAATGCTTTGATTGAGGGGAACATATTAGCTAGGATCTGGGAGTTAATCTCTTGTTTTTCTACAAAAGGATACCACATGATCTTTTAGTTCACATGGATAACCACAAACAGGGCTTTGGTTTAACATCTCGTCTAAACCTTTGACAATACAGTACTGCCTCAGTCACAAACCAAGGGAGTAGCCCAGACTTTGATGGTGCAGACCTATGGGACCTGAACTCATAAGTGTCTCAAAGACAACAGAGTTACCAATTGGCTCACAGCTGGCACAAGGATAAATTATGTCTGCCAGCTTGTTAAAGCTTACCCCAGAATGTAGTATTTGCCAGACTGATTGATAAGCACATCATCAAGTCCCCAGGCAACGTCTGTATCTTGGGCTTGCTGCAGTGCCCCAGCAAAGCTTAGCACAAGTGGAAGAACAGCACCTCACTTGGGAACCTTGCATTCTTCTGAACTCGATATAGAGTGCTACCACACACAACCCATTGTCAGCTACTAACATGATTGTTAGTACCAATCCTCTAAGTCAGAGAGTTAGCTGCACATTCTCCCAGTCTGACCTTTACCCACTCCTTTGTCTGTCCAACTGTTCATCTCTCTCTTTGGGCTCTATCTCCACCTATTGTTTACTCCTCACTCCATTCCCTCATCCCAACTTCTGCATAAATATCAACATTTACTTAGCTACCATCAGTTCTGAAAAAAAGATTCAAAACATTAACTCTGATTTCTCTCCACAGATATTGCTGAGTTTTCTCAGCAAATTTTGTTTTTGTCTCTGATTTTTACCATCCGCAGTTCTTTTCAGTTCTTTTGATTGATAAATGACTTCAGATAGGGATTTCACTGAAATGTTGAGCAGTCAAATGTAGCTGTTTTTGTGTATCAATTCCTTCTGAAATGTCCACTGTTCTGTTTGCTTTGCTCTCAGTTCTCATCTAAGAAATTCCTTAATACCTTGATTAAGTTTCTGCTGAGCTGCTTCCATCCCTCTTCATCTAACCCTGACCTTCAATTCTTTTCCCACACATAACTTCATTTGCAACACATTAAATACATCACTGTTAATTGTTCAAACTACTAAGGGAGCAAGTACAACTAGTGATCTACTTTCTGGTGTTGAGATGCAGTTGGGAGTGTTACAAGGATTCTTTTCCTGTTCCACAGCTCCATTGCCCACAATAATGAAACCCATCAGCCAGGCTCTGAAATGAACAAATTAACAACTAGTTTATTGAACCAAAAGCAACTTCAACATATGTTAGGGATAAAGCATATCCTGTAGACAAACTGAACTTTGTCTTCTTGTAGTGACTTGGCAAGGTGTAACTTCACAAGTTATTTCAGAAAATAAAAGCTCATGGTACAGGGGGTAACATGGTAACATGCAAAGAGGATTGACTGTCTGGTGGAAAACAGAGAGTATGCATAAATGGGTCAGTGCCTGATTGGTAGGATGTGATGATTAGGGTTTCCCAGGGATCTGTTCTGGTGCCTCTGCTGACATAGATGAGGGGACCAAAGGTATGGCAGTTAAAAAACAAATGAGACAGGTCAGAAAGTATGTTGCTGATGACAAAACGAAGTGTCAGATGGATAGAGGTAGTTTGGATGAGTGGGCAAAAATCTAACAGATTGAATACAGTGTTGGAAAATGTTACAATGTTCACATTTCTCAGGAAAGATGGAAAAGCAGAGTGTTGCTCAAATGGAGAATGACAGCAAGAATTCCAAGATGCAGAGAGATTTTGGTGTTCTGCTTTGTAAGTCACAAAAGGTTCGTGTGTAGGTAGCGCAAGTAATCCAAAAGGCCAACGGAATACTGTTCTTTATTGTAAGTAGAATTGAATATAAGAGTAAGGATTGTATGCTTCATTTCTACCGGACATTGATGAGACCATGTCTCAAATATTGTGTGCAGTTTTGGATTCTGAATGAAGGAATGAAGGAAGGATGTAAATGCAGCGTAAAGGAAGTTTACAGAGAGACTGGATAGGCTGGGACCCTTTTCACTGGAGCATAGGAGATTGAGGGGCAACCTGATAGAAGATTATAAAATAGTGGGAGGTACAGATAGAGTTAATGGTCATTGTCCTTTCCCTGGGATGGGGGATTTCAAGACTAGGGGGCACATTTTTAAAGTAATGAGAGAGATTTAAAAATGACATGAGGGGCAAATCGTTTCACACTGAGGGTGGTTAGTGTGTGGAATGAACTTCCAGAGGAAGTGGTGGATGTAGGTACAATGACAACATTTAAAAGACATTTGGGTAAGTACATGGATCAGAAAGGTTTGGGGGGATATAGACCAGGAGCAGGTTGGTGGGACTATTTTAGTTTAGGATTATGTTTGGCATGGACTGGTTACCCTGAAGGCTCTGTTTCCGTGCTGTATGATTCTATGATATCTAGAATGAATGTGTGGTCTTAGGAAGATAGATTAGACCAATTGGGCTTGTTTCCATCATAATTTAGAAGAGTCAGAGGGTGACCCGATTATACTACATAAGGCCCTGCATTATCTTGACAGGGTAAATATAGTAAGATGCTTCTATTTCTCTGGGTGTGTTAGGGTCATGCTTTTGGGAATGAGATTAGGAGAATTTTTCTCTCTCACAGGGTTTTGTGACATTGGAACTCTCTGACTTAGACGATGGTGGAGGTAGGGTCATAGGCTCAAAAAGATTGACAGCATGAAAAAAGGCCCTTCAGCCTATAGGGTCCGTTCTGATCAAAAACAATCATTAGCTATTCTAATTCAATTTTCCAGCATTTGGCCTTATATGTCGTGACATAATAAGTGTACAAGAAACTACCTCTTCAATGTTATGTGGGCTTCTGACTCTACCGCCCTTGTAGGCAGTGAGTTCCAGAACGCCTCTAGTGGGAAAAAAAATTCCCTTACATCTTCTCTAAACCTGCTGCTCCCTGCCGTACATCTATGTCCCCGATCATAGATTGCTCCACCAAAGGGAAGGTTTCTTCCCATCCACCCAACCTATACCCCTCATAATTTTATACATCTCAATCATGTCACCTCTCAATCTCCTCTGCTCGAAGGAAAATAAGCCCAGTTTGTCAAATTCTCTTCATAACGAAAACTCTCCAGCCCAGGCATGTCTCCTCTGCAGCCTGTGCAGTCTATCACTTCTGTCCTAGCATGTGGATTCCAGAACTGCACACAATACTCCAGCTGTGACCCAATCAACATTTGATGCAGTTCCAGCATCTTCTCCTTGCTCTTAAACTCTACACCTTGGCGAGTTAGGCAAATTTCCCATACTCCTTCTTAAACATATTATCCACCTGTTCTGATACCTTAAGTAGGCCAGTATATAATGCCCCGACCCTTAGAGCTTCCCAAGGTTCTATCATTCATTGTGGGTTTCCTTGCCTTGTTTGTCCTGCCCAAGTGCACCGTCTCATTTTTACAAGGACTGAACTCAATTTTCCATAGATCAACCCACCTACCAGCTCAGCTACATTCTCCTGTTCTCCCCCTAACTATCTGAGTGAATGATTTAGTTGTCGCATGTATTTTACAATGAGGAAAATGGGGAAAAGTTTTCCACTATTGCCATGATCTAACACCATTTTGAAATAGTCTGATAAGAAAAAAATAGAAAGGTGTAGCTTCAAGAGAGTCCATCAGTCCTAAGCCAGCTCATCACCAACAATGCCTACAGCCACCAACCCTCCACCACCACCTCACTACCGTCTACTTTGGATCCAACCAACGTTGAAGTCTTCAGGTGCCATCTTTCACCACTGGGCCATTTCTCCTCTGCCACCTCTTTGCCACCATCTATACTGGACCCAACCAATGACGAAGTTGTCGATCCTTAGGTACCACATCTCGCTGGCACTGCCTTCGCTGATGTGGCAGCTGCCAAATCCGATTCCAGGTCCCGGAAATGTAAGTAAGGGTTCACTCGAGCCCGCGCTGGGCTCACTCACTGCAGCACAAGTCTGCCACTGGGATCTCTCGCCACCTCCACAATGCTGTCCGAATTCAGGACAAGGGGTAAGTAAAGGGAAAAAGAATGAAGGAAAATCAAGAAGAGTGGAGAAAAAGTGTGGATGAGCCCTGACTCAGAAGCTCTAAACCACAGTCATCTTGATGACACATTTACCACATCACCAATTTTTCTCTCAACTGTGAACTTACTGATTTACACTTCCACGTACAAGTCTAAACCATTTATATAAACCACAAACAATAAGGGGGCCAACACTGCTCCCAATGGAATGTCCTAGACCCCAAAAACGTCAGCTTTCCTGCCCCTCTGCTGCTGCTTGTCCTGCTGTGTTCATCCAGTTCTATACCTTGTTATCTCAGATTCTCCAGCATCTGGAGTTCCCACTATACCTCCCTATGGAATCCCACTGAACACAGCCATTCAGTCACAAAAATACCACTTATTGATCACCGTCTGCTTCCTGGCAGTCAGCTAATTGTGGATCCAATTTCTTTGGATTCAGTGGGCTCGCAACTTCGCTATCAGTCTCCCATGTGGGACCTTACCAAAAGCTTTGCTGAAGCCCAATAATCTACAACAGAAGAATTGCTTTCATCTACACACCTGCTCACCTCTTCAAAAAATTCAATCAAGTTGGTCAGACATGAGCTCCCCTTGAAAAACTGTGCTGGTGTTCTTGATTAATCCCTGCCTCTCCGATAGCAGATTAATTCTGTCCCTCAAAATTGCTTCCAACAGTTTCCCCACCAGCGAAGTGAGACTGAATAGCAGGTAGTTTCCAGGTTTATCCCTGTTCCCTTCTTGAATAACAGTACTGCATTGTCTGTCCTCCCTAGTCCTCTGGCACTTCTCCTGTGGCCAGAGAGGAATTGAATACTTTTACAAATGCCCTTGCCTTAGTCAGCAATCTGGGATACATTTCATCTGACTCTGGAGATTTAAGTCTACCATATCACTCTGAATATCTTCCTTTTCTAAGCTAATTTCTTTACTTGCATCACAAACCTTCTCTCTATACCAATACCATCCCTCTCACGAGTGAACACCAGCACAAAGCATTCATTTAAAACCCTGCTATATCCTCTGGCTCCATGCACAAATCACTTCTGTGGGCCTTCTTGGGCCCAACTCTTTCCCCTGTTATTCTTTTACCCTTAATGTGCTTGTCAGTAAACTTTGAAGCTTTCTTTATCCCATCTGCCAGCATCATTTTGTATCCTGCCTTCGTTCGTGTCATATCCAGCTTAAGTTTCCATTTCGTCATTGAATATTTTTAAGGCTGAGGTCAATAGATTCTTGTTGGGCAGGAATATCAAAAGTAATCAGGGCTAGTTGAGAACATGGAATTCCAAACTCAAACAGATCTGCCATGATCTTCTTGATTGGTGGAGCAGGTTCACAGAGCTGAATGGCTTATTTCTGCTCTCATTTCAGATGTCCATTTCAATAAAAGTGGAATGATTGTTAATGAAAGGTTTCAACTATTTAAATATAAACAGCACGCACATAAACACACAACATTTGCAAAAAGAAAGCATGAGTTGGCTAAGTGTTAATCTTAAAAGCTCTTGGCCCAGTAACATTAAATTCAGTCAGAAAATACACACAGATTGTTTCAAATGTTGGCCTGTAACCAAAAAAGATATTGAGCCCTGGGTATTTTTCTGAATCAGTTATGTACGGCTGAATTTCCTTTTCAGGAGACAATGTGAGAGATTAGGAATTTTCCTTTTCGGAATCAGCCACTTAAGGTGCTGAGATTTTCCAATGGTTTTCAATTCACAAACTTTGATGAGAAGCAATTTCCCTTGAGATGTCCTTAGCTGAGCAAAGTGTTTTTTTTTCCCCAAAAACTCTAAGATGTGGACATACTTCCCGTCAGTGATGTTTTAAAGTATGATTTAAAATAACACATCTTCATAACACGGTTGTTCCTGAATTTATTATTAGTGACGAACATATTTTTACGGGGGTAATGGGAACTGCAGATGCTGGAGAATCCAAGATAATAAAATGTGAGGCTGGATGAACACAGCAGGCCAAGCAGCATCTCAGGAGCACAAAAGCTGACGTTTCAGGCCTGGACCGTTCATCATCCAGGCCCGAAACGTCAGCTTTTGTGCTCCTGAGATGCTGCTTGGCCTGCTGTGTTCATCCAGCCTCACATTTTATTAATATTTTTACGGGCATATTTTGACCTCCTGTACATCTGGAAAATATCTCTATTTTTACCTTCTCAAATATTTTTGTAATGTCATTGCATGTCTTATTTTCAAATTACATTCAGTAATATTACTGGGGATGATTTGCTATAATAAAACAATGTATGTTTTGATGCAAATTGCAAGCGTGCGTGCGGTATGCCACTCTGTTTCTCTTGGTTGAGATTTGGGCTACTGTATGATGTGTAACGTAGACTTGTGAGCTGTGTCGGCTGAATAACGTAGATGTGGTTCCAAACAGCAACCAATAGAGTGGCTTTGATTACAGTTTCCGCCAGACAATGGGTGCGCGTGATTCACTGACAGACAATGACCCAAGAACCTTCATATTGTGCAGAACATGAATGGAATTTAATGTTGGTAGAGCCTTTTGTGCAGCAGTGGTAGTGCCCCTTCATCTGAACCAGGAGGCTAGAGTTTAAGTCCCACTTGTTCCAGAGGTGTGTAATAATGTTCTCTCAGTAGGTCAATTAGAAATTGACCACACTGGGGAGCTGGTGGCACAGTGGTAATGTCACTGGGATAATAAATTGGAAATCCAGACGAATCATCAACGGGAAATGGGTGTGAAACCCATCACCCACCGCAGGTAGTAAAGTATAAATTCAGTTAGAAAAAAAATCTGATTTAAAATTGTTATCCCAATGGAAAAACATGGATACATTGTTGTGATCCCATCTAGTTCAAAAATGCCCTTCAGGGAAGAAAATTTGCTGCCCTTTAATGGTCTGGCCTAAATGACCCACATCAATTTTGTTGGCACTTAAATGCCTTCTGGACAATTAGGAGTGGATAATAAATATTGGCCAATGATACCCAAATCCCCTGAATGAATGGGGGCAAAAGCAGGGAGAGAGCCTTAAAACAAAATGGTACTCTTCATAAAAGTCAAAAGAATGGATGCTGTAAATGAGAACAGACGTAAGTTGCTGGAAAAGTTCAGCAGGTCTGGCAGCATCTCTGAAGAGAAATCAGAGTTGACGCGTTGGGTCTGGGGACCCTTCCTCAGAACCTTCAACATGCTTTGTGTGTGGTTAACTTCTGTCCAGAGATCGTTGACAACAAAGTAAAGTCCATCATTGTATCCATAGAACATAGAACAATACAGTGCAGAACAGGCCCTTCGGCCCTCGATGTTGCGCCAACCTGTGAACTAATCTAAGCCCCTCCCCCTACACTATCCCATCATTATCCATCTGCTTATCCAAGGATCCCATCATTATCCATATGCTTATCCAGTTCCAGTGAAATAGCTTGGGGCTAATTTTCTCACATTGCCATCATACCTCAGGGTCTACCTTACCTGAGTGTTGGCTCCAGTGAAGTGAGAAGATGTTGCTTTGTGACACTGACGGATTGTTACCACTGCACAGGCATATCTTGAGATGGAAGCCTTGCTCTCTGTCCTTGAGTGGGCACCGGTTCACCCAGGAGATCACCAGATGGTGAAATATTGTGGAAATTGTTAGGAATGATAAGGGAAAAAAGACAAATCACATATCCCCATCCCTCAGGATAGATTCCTGTAATTGCAGGAGAAAGGCAGAAGAAAATATTCAGTGTCTCCCTGTCTTATGATCAACATGATCAGTCAAGCCAGAGGTGAGACAGTCAGCACCTTTTTTTAATGAAATAGTCAGGGAAGCACTGCCTGCAAGGGAGGTAGAAACGGATTTTTCTTTTATTCTTTCTATAGGCCAGTAAATGTTGGCCATCCCTAATTGCCCTTGAGAAGGTGGTGGTGCATTGCCTTTGGCATTGCAGCCCTTGAGGCATCGAAACACCCATAGTGATTTTACAAAGGGAGTTTGAGAGTTTTGACTCAGACTTGAAGGCGAGTTTGCAAGTTGTTGTGTTTCTATTTATCTGCTGCCCTTGTCCTTCTCGATGCTGGAGGCTGCCATTGCAAGGATGTGGGTGAGGTACTGCAATGCATTTTATAGATGGTATATACTGAGGCTGCAGAACATGGATGGTGAAGGAAGTGAATAGGTAAGGTGGGGCAGGGTGTCTGTCAAGTGGACTGCTTTGTCCTGGATAATATCAACCTTCTTGAGAGTTGTTGGAGCTGCACGCATCCATACAAGTGGTGAGCATTCTAACAATCTCCAAACTTGTGCCTTGCAGAGGGGTGAGCAGAAACTGGGGGAGAGTGGAGGTGAATAACTAAACATCTGACTCACTAACATTGCCACAAAGTTGAGAAGGGTGGCCCAGTCAGTTCTTTTGTCAATGGTAACCTCCAGGATGTTGATCATCATGTCTACAGGCAGGTCTCCCCCTGAAGGGAGGAGAATTACATGGTGTATGTACCTTGAAAGAGATGGCACAGTCTTTGGGTGCTGAATAGTCTCTTGCTCTGCAGTTTGCTTCTCTGACTCTGTAAAACATAGAGAAAATGGATGTAACAAAGATTGGGATCAAATGCAGCTTTTCAGAGGGTTAAAAATAAAAGAAGGCAGCAGAATGGCCATTTCAGTCCCTAACTGACTTCCTTTTTTATTGACTGCGTGACCCACTGTTTATGTAAGTTCTCCAGTGTGTTTATGAAGGCAACATGCAATTCAGTGGCATTTTCAACATAATAAAACAGCACTCTGTCCTTCACAAGACTCATATAAAACAAAATATGACACTGAATTACTCATAGAGCCATCAAAGCAGAGACAAAAGACTTTCAGGAATGCCAGAGAGGAAGAAAGTGAAGAAGAGGAGATGAGAGATTGAAAGAGGGAATTTCAGAGCTTCGTACCCAGGCAACTGATCCATTGCCCGGGCTGATCCATTAAAATTCAACCAAGAAAAATTAAGAGATTAAGAATTAAATCAAAAAGAACTCAAAAAAATTGAAGCTCAAGGGGCCAGAGCAGAAGACCATTGACGTAAAATGGTGGAAATACATGGCAGAGGAACGGTGCTAATATTTCAGATCAAGATGACCTTTTTGCCAGACCTCAATCTGGTCAGGGTCGAAGGGCTGCAGACCTTTTAGAAGGTTGTGAAGTGGAGGAGAGTTAGGATGGAAGAGGCTATGGAGGCACTGGAAGATGAGAATTTTAACATCAAAATATTTCTTGCATGGGAGCAATGTCACAGGGCAACAAGAACAGCGGCAATGGGCGAATGGGACTGGGAGGTGAGACACAGGGAGAAGAGTTTTTGATTGACAAAGTTTGTCAAAGGTAACACCATGGGACACCATGTAACTAGGAGTGTGGTAAGATAGTTGAGTCAAATGTCCCGCAGACAGTTTATCAGAGTACCTTGAAGAGACATGCTCATAATATCATTACTGTATCAAGTGAACTTATGTATACAACCCATTTTACACTGGATCACTTGAAACAGATTCCTGTGTATTAGTTTAATTCCAGCCCAGACACTTGTGTCTGAGGAATGACATCTTTGTACATGGGGCTAAATGCAGTTAATATCTGTTAGATCCTCAATACCACAATACCCACTCTTAGTTTCTTGTTATAACATACGCATGTTCACATCAGGGAAACATCCTATTGTAGGCACTGGTAAAAGAATAAATGATTAGGATAGATACTTGCCTTCTGTTTATTCAGCTGCATGGCCTGGCGCAGGGAAGCCAGTGGGAGAGCAAATCTCTGAAAACATTATCAGTACAAATGGACTCATGTCTTCGCCAAGTCTGAGTGAACCTTCCCATCCTGACCCACAATATGGAGGAGGAGTTGTGCTCCTATTCTGTGTAGAATTGTAAGGAAACTATAGCTTTCTATTTCAGTGACTGTTCGACATCTGAAAATCTGCTGCGATTTGGTCCAATTTAAGCCCTTAAAGAAATTGTCAAAATCCCCTGACAGTGGAAATCTATGTGCGATCTCAGAATCCCTAGGTCCAGAAATAGCTGCTTTGTTTTGTAGGGTAGGGAAGGTAGAAATCATGAATTCAGGTCATAGAATCATAGAATCCCTACAGTGTGGAAGCAGGCCACTTGGCCCATCGATCCACCGAAGAGCATCTCACCCAGACTCACCCCCCTACCCTACTCCATGACCTTGCATTTCACATGGCCAGTCCACCTAACCTGCACCCCTTTGGACTGTGGGAGGGAACCAGCCCACCTTGTGGAAACCCACACAGACATGAGGAGCATGTGCAAATATGCCGAGTGTGATTGCAGAGACATGCCAACACAGTGTGAAGTCGCTGAATCCCCTGTCATTAATTCCAACCGTGCACACTCTGGTTTACTTGAAACACAGGGCATAGATTTAAAGAAATGTACAACCAAGCAAGGGTTGATGGGAGAAAAAGCTTTTTCACACAACGAGTAGCTCGGGACTGGAAGGTGCTGCCATGAAAATGTGGTGGAAGCAGGGTCAGTTGAAGCATTTAAGAGGGGCACTGGATGATTTTTTGGTTAGAAATAGTGTGCCAGGAAATGGGGAAAACGTAGGAAATTGGCACAAGTGTATAGAACCAGCGCAGACAAAATGGACAGAAAGGCCTCTTTCTTGTTACAACAATTCTGTGTTATCTGTGCCTGCCCCAGTGGTCCCCTCTCCCCAGTTGTTGTACTCCTCCCCTGAGCTTCTGTTACCAAATACTGGGCTGATGTTGCATCTATTATATCAGGCACACTCTTATCCAGATTTTGAGTTTGTACAATTGTGAAACCTGTTATAGACTTGGTCATTCAGAATATTCCTTAACATTTTGTTGCTAAGCTGAAAATATTATTATGTTGACGATCTGACAGTCTCTGCTTCTATGACATTATCAGTCAGTTTGTTGATACTTTGTGTGATACATGCTCAACTATCTACATAAATGACACCCACAGCTCCATTCTGATTCGGACAACGGGAATGGTTCTCTGAGGTATAACCTGACGGGTGATGGAGCTGGCACAATTTTCACCATAGATGAAGATAATGGAGACATTTTCCTCCTAAAGAAGCTGGATCGAGAGGAGAAGCCATTTTACATCTTACGGGCGCAAGTGGTTGACAGAGCCACTAACCAACACATAGAACCAGAGTCCGAGTTCCTTATTAAGGTCCAGGACATCAATGACAATGAACCGCAGTTTCTGGATGAGCCGTATGTTGCCACAGTTCCCGAGAGGTCACCTGATGGTAAGCAAGTGAAATTATTAACACATGGAGTCATAGAGTCAAACAGTATGGAAACAGACCCTTCGGCCCAACCTGTCCATGCCAGCCAGGTTTACTAAGCTGAACCAGTCCCATTTGCCTACATTTGTCCCCTATCCCTCTTAACCCTTCCTATCCATGTGCCTACCCAAATATTTTTAAATGTACTTTTAAATGTAGTTGTACCCACTGCTATTTCCTCTGGCGGTTCATTCCATGCACACATACTCTGCATGAAAAAAGCTGCCCCACAGTTCCCTTTTAAATCTTTTCCCTTTCACCCTAAACTTATGCTCTCCAGTTTTGGACTTCCCTACGTGAGGAAAAGACCTTGGCCATTCACCTTATCCATGCCCCTCATGATTTTATAAACCTCTGTAGGGTCGCCCTTCAGCATCCTATGCTCCAGAGGAAAAAAGGAACCAGCCTAGTCTAGCCTCTCCTTCTAACTCAAACCTTCTAGATTTGGTAACATCCTTGCAAATCTTATTTTCATCCTTTACAGTTTAATGTCGTCCTTTCTGTAACACAGCAACTAGAATGGTACTCCAAACATGGACTTCCCAATATTTTGTAGAGCTGCAACATGTACTCGATTCTCTGACCAACAAAAGAGAGAGAGCGATCCACAATCACCATTCGTCCCACCCTCCATCATAGTACTCAAGATAGCCTCTTGAAAGCATCTATCCTCAGTGGAAAATTAATTGCCCTGAGGTAGAGTTAAATCTGGGCCAACTTCATGTGTTTCAATAACCTCACTAAAGACTGGAAGGCTTGACACCAGCACTGCTCAGAGAGACCCAGTTTCCCCATAGTGTAACAGTTGTTGGATTCCTTGTAAAGACACACAGAGAAGCTAACAGCTTTATGATGCTGCTCCCATTGCCTGAAAGATACGCCATCTGCCTCCCCATGAGGTTTGGGCTTGAGATCTGTCAGGCACCCAGGGAGTGGGCCCCTGAAACTGACTCCCAAAGCCCTCATTAAATAGGTATAATAGCGTTCAATATCTATAACAACAAACAGAACATGCTGTAAATCCTCAGCTGTTTAGACAACGTCTTTGGGGAGAGAGAAACAAATTTTATGAAAGTTCATCAAACTGAAATGGGTCCACTCTGTTAATTTCTCTCCACCAGTGCTGTCAAACCTGCTGAGTGCTTATAGCATTCTATACTTTCATTTCAGATTTCCAGTAGCCACAACATTTTTGTTCCCTGTGAGGTTCAGTTTATACCTCATCATTCCTCTGAAGCAGATCTTCCGTCTTCGATAATTGTACTTTCAAGATCTGTATTGTATAACTCCTCTCAAAAACCGTTGTGCCTTGTCATAGACCTCTTGCTTCATTTAACAACACTTCTGATATTTTCTTACTTAGCTCACCATTGATTAATTTAGTTTGGCTGAGTAAAGGTTTTCTATAACGATGTGGTGTACTGAGATTTGGACTTTGCCCGTTTGAAACAATCATACACACATGTACCAGTAGAGGTAGAAGCGAAGAAGAAGTTGTGAACAGCTTGTGCAGCCCTAATTTGAGATGCCTCTCGCTGGGTATATACCTGTCACTGTCTGAAGAATGTCACAAATTTTGCTGTTATTCTGTAGTCATCCCGTTTAGATCACAGGATGGTTTCAGAGTGCCTGAATATGAGTGTGCAGCAAAATCCAAAATGTAGACATGTAACTCATTCAATGTTCCTGTTGTAAAGTATTTATGTTCTGGTATGTAGCGTTGTTGTTCTATTATTGACTGTTTTGTTTTTGCTAAAGCTTGATCTAAAGATTCGATCTAATTTCATGGGGCAATGATGGAACATTGGTAATGCCAATAGGCCCTTAGGATGCCAGGGATATAGGTTCAAATCCCACTATGGGAGATAGTGAATTATAAATTCTTGGGAAAACCACCCTAATGGTGACCCTATCAGAGACAGTAAGAACTGCAGAAGCTGGAGCCTGAGGTAACACAGTGTGGAGTTGGAGGAACACAGCAGGCCAAGCAGCATCAAAGGGTCTGGAGAAGGAACCCAACCCGAAACGTCTGCTTTCCTGCTCCTCTGATGCTGCCTGGCCTGCTGTGTTCCTCTAGCTTCACACTTTGTTATCTGATGGTGACCATGTTAACTGTTGTGAAATCCCAACCTGTCTTTAATGTGAAAGAAATCTTCTATCCTAAATGTGACTCCAGGCCTACAGGAATGTGGTTAACTCTTTACTATTGTCCTTAATGGACAATAAGTGCTGTCCTACCAGTGATGCCAAATCAACAGATTAAAAAGGAAACAACTGATATAGGTTCATGTTTACCCATGATAGCTAGCACATTTCATATAATTAAAGGGTCTGTAGTCTAAAACTATCATTGAATGGATTCATTGAATCCCTACAGTGTGGAAGCAGTCTGTTTGATCCATTGAGTCTATACCAAACCTCCGTAGAGCATCCCATCCAGACCCACACAGCCCTATCCCTGTAACCCTGCATTTTCCCATGGTTAATCTACTTAGCCTGCACATCCGTGGACACAGTGGGCCATTTAGCGTGGCCAGTCCACCTAGTCTGCCTTTCTTTGGACTGTGGGAGGAGATCCACACAGATATGGGGAGAACATGCAAGCTTCACACAGAGAGTTGAATTGAACCTGGGTCTCTGGTGTTGTAAGGTAACAGTGCTGATCACTGAACCATCCTCAGGCAAGATAAAGCTACCAGATTCTCATAAGAGACCATCTACTTCACTCATATAGCAAGGTGTAGAGCTGGATGAACATAGCAGGCCAAGCGGCATCAGAGGAGCAGGAAAGCTGACGTTTCACATCTGGGCCCTTCTTCAGAAAAAGAATCTACACCTACATCACTAATGTTGTTTAGGGAAAGTAATTTAACTTCCATCTGGTTCCAGATCCAAGTAACATTATTGACTCTTGCCCTGTGTTAGAAAAGGATGTGGACAAACTGATGGAGCGGACAGGTGGGTGGTATTTGAAAGCCAATGTGAGAGTGTTAGGTGAGAGTGGGACCAGGGATGAGATACATCATTATGAGGGGAGATTGGAAATCCTTGGAGAAAGCATTCCCATTGGTAAAAGGAGCAGGAAAGAGTGGGTTTAGATTTAATATGAGTCACGAAGAAAGCACATTAGCTTTTGTTAATACCACAACCAGTATAATCCGGTCTAAATCTATTATCTTCTCCTTTCAACTCTTTCCCCTAAATCGTTCTGCCTCTCCACCTCTCCTTCTTTTAAATTGCACCTTAATACCTAATACATTGATCTATGATAAAGTATAGACAATGCCTTTCAACCCATCAAATCTGCACTACCAAAGAAAAACACTGAATCTGCAGTAGCCCTACTTTCCTGCAGTAGCTTTGACTGAATGACACTACAAGTGCTCATGCAAGTGCTTTTTACTGGTCCTAAGGTTTCCCTCCTTACCTACCCTGCCAGGCAATGCATTCCAGACACCCACCACTCTCTGGCTGAAAAAAAATTCCTCAATCCCGTCTAAACGTTCAGCCTTTCACCTTAAATGTTTGCCCCTTGTCCCAATACCTCCAGCACAGCACACACGACTGCATTCTATCTCTCAAGATATCTCTACAAGAAATAATAAAAGTACATTTTTTAATTACTGTAGCAAATATTTCTGTTGGAAACTGCCACACATAAAATAATTGAAAACATTAGGGTGACAGTTCGATGATTAACTGGGGTAAATATGCTGACTGTGTTACTGAGTGTGCTGCAGTTCTATGTTCCATCTCTGTTTATTTTTACTGTATTGACTTTACTGGTCTTCTCCTGATTTAAATGCATCTGCTGCAGAAATGAATGTCTAAATTTTCGCTGCTCTGCCAAAGCTTTTGTACCAAATCTGCAGCCCCATTTCTAACTCACATTAATAACCCGTCAGCCTCATGCTCACTTTTACAAGTTGACTCTCGGTCCAGCAAAGACCATTTGATCTAGGAGAAGGCTCAGGCCATTCAGCCTATCAGATCTGCTCCCCAACTCAACAAGATCATGGCTGACCTGATAATCCAAAACCCCACTTTCCTGCCTTTTTCCATAAGCCTTAATTCCCTTACTGAGACAAATGGCTATCTCAGCCTTAAATGTACTCAATGAACCAGACTTAGCAGCCGTTTGTGGAAAAGCATTCCATTGATTTGCTTCCCTTTGAGAGAGAGGGAGAGAGAAAAAAAATCTTGTTATCGCTGTCTTAACTGTGCAACCCCTTGGCCTGAGATTTTGCCCCTTCTACCTAGAGGTAGCTAGAGGTGCCCTGTCTACCTCTACCTAGACTGCCCATCAGGAGAAACAAACTTTTTGCATTGCCCTGTCAGGTCCTCTAAGAATCTTGAATGTTTCAATAAGGTCACCTCTCATTCTTCTAAATTCCAATGAGTACTGTCCCAACTTATTCAACATTTCTTCAGGAAGCAGCCCTCTTTTGCTGGTATCAACAAAGTGAACCTTCTCTGCACTGCCTCAAATGGCAGTTTATCTCACCCTAGATAAGGAGCCTAAAACTGTTCATGTTATTTTATCTGCCATTTAGTAAAAGCTCCTGACTTCCATACTCCACTCAATTTGAAATTAAGTTTCGGAGTTGAGAGGTCGTGGTGTGACTGTACAAGACATTGGTTAGGCTACGAATTGAATGTTACATTCAGTTCAGGTCTCCCTGCTGTAGGAAAGATACTGTTAAACTTGAAAAGTTGCAGAAAAAGGTGTTGCGGAGATTGGATGGTTTGAGCTATAGGGAGAGGCTGAATAGGCTGGGGCTATTTTCCCCGGAGTGTCACATGCCAAAGGGTGATCTCATTTAAGTTTATAAATCAAGAGAGGCATAGCTAGGGTGAAGAGCCAAGATCTTTTTCGCAGGGTGGGGGAGTCCAATCATAGAGGGCATAGGTTTAAGGTGAGAGGGGAAGGATTTAAAAGAGACCTAAGGGATAACTTTTCCATACAGAGGGTGGTGTGTGTATGGAATGTGCTGCCAGAGGAAGTGGTGGAGGTTGGTACAATTTCAACATTTAAAAGGCACCTGGGTGGGCATATGAATAAGAAGAGCCTAGAGGGTTATGGGCCAAATGCTGGCAAATGGGACTAGATTTATTTCGGATATCTGGTCAGCATGGACGAGTTGGACTGCAGGGTCTGTTTTCATGCTGAATATACCTACAACTCTAAATAAAGGCCATCATTCCACTTGTCTTCCCAGACACCCAAAGAACGGACGAGGAATCCAAATCCCATTTTAGCACAGCACTGATTCGTGTGGTGCTCCACCCATGTCCTCTAATTCTCAAAACATAGACGCAGTAAATAGGAGCAGGAGTCGGCCATTCAGCCTTTCAAATCTGTACTACAATGCAATATGATTGTGGCTGATCATTAAACCCAATCACTGTTCTCACTTTCTCTCTTTGCCCTTTGATCCCTTTAACCCTAAGAACTAGATCTAATCCTTCTTGAAAACATTTCATGTTTTGACTTCAGCTACTTTCTGTGGTGGAGAATTCCACAAGCTCATCACTCTATGGGTGACGGCCTTTCTCCTCATCTCAGTCCTAAATGACTACTTGTATTGCTAGGCAGTGACAATACTGTCTGGTCCTGCACTCCCAATCATTGGGAACCTCACCCTATCGAGTCCTGTTGGAATTTTATAGGTTTCCGTTTGATTCCCTCCCCCCATTCTGCAAACCTGAAGGCCAGTGGTGAGACCAGGATTTCCTGGTGAACCATTCCGCTGGATGCAATAATAAACCAGTGCAGAGCTTTTCCCACAAGTGTGGACCAATCTGTTAAAGGTTGGACCCTTGGAACAAGGATGAGAGAAAATGCGCTTGTGCTGTCATTGTTCTGCTCATTGAGACTATGCCCTTCCAGGTTTCAAAACTGGTCTGCAATGCTCTTTATTTTGCTAATGTTGTTTTTCGTAAGAACTTGTACTGAAGAATCTAGACACCTTGTGCTTAAGGTGGTGCCTTCGATGGCGATCAGTAAACTTTCACTGTGCTAATTTGAGTACATGTGACAAGAAAGCTAATTCAACTCAACGGCATCTTTGCACAGAAACACATGTTCAGTTTATTGAAGTAGGAAAATGTTTGTGTTCTGCCATGGTTAACTAGTAAATGTTCAGTAGACTAACTATTTATACTCTGCATAGGAACCTTCGTTACCCAAGTGACAGCGACAGATGCAGATGACCCCTCCTATGGGAGCCATGCCAGGATAGTCTACTATATCCTGCAGGGACAACCATATTTTTTGGTGGAGCCAACAACAGGTAACATAAGTGTCATGGAGCTTGCTGTAAGGAAGACATGAATGTCTGGAGAGCATCAGTTAGTGGCATTGACTATTCCTCATGCGTTGGTACTGTCACTGGGCTTGTTATCCAGCTTTGATCTTGCTAATGCTCTCAGGACCTAGGTTCCGATCTCACAGGGTAGCTGGTGACAATTAAATTACAACCAATAAATCTAGAATATAAAGCTTGGCTCAGAAATGGTGACCAAAGCAACCAACATCACTTTTTTTTTGTAAAACCTGATGCCAGAAAGAAAATCGGCTATTCTTAAATGATCTGGCCATACAGACCCACAGTGATGTAATTGACTGTTAACTGCCCTCTGAAATGGCCAATTGGTTCACAGGTAGCTTGGCATGGACAACAGCACCCTTATCCCATGAAGGAGAAAGGTAAGATCACTTGTGACCAGATCAGCATTAAACTGAAGTTGGATATCATTGGTTGTGAATGTTTGCCCAAGCAGGGTCCTGCTCAAGGAGATAGGAACAGAAGGAGATGATTCAGCCTCTTAACCCAACCTATCCCGAAGTTAGATTCTCACGAGTCAGTGTCGAAAAGGCAATTTACATAATTGTTGTAACATAGGAAACACAGCAATCAATTTACACACATTGAGCTCCCATACCTAGCAATGTGCTAATGCTGGAAGATACCCTCATTCCATGAATAATTAAGGTAAAAACAATCCTTTGTTATTTTAGACCTGTAATCCATCCATGGTATTGGCTTCTGTGGTGCGATTAGTCAATATGTTTAGCTGTTAATCAAAAGATTGGTAGTTCAAGATCACCCAAGGCTGAAGTCCTTGCTATTTTAAGGTTTTTGTGTTTTCAGTGATAGTGTCCCCAGTTCTTGACCAAGAACAAAGAGCAATACAGAACCAGAACAGGACCTTCAGCCCTCCTGTGCTGACACATTTTGCGCTTCCATACGAAAACTTCCTTCAATTACAGGATCCGTAAACCTCTACTCTCTTCCCATTCATTCGTCCAGGTGTTTCTTGAATGTTGCTATTATGTCTGCGTTTACCACCTCCTCTGGCAGTGCATTCCAGGCACTCACCACCCTCGCACATCTCTTTTAAACTACCCCTCCCCACCCACCACCTGCACCTTGAACCTGTGCCCCCTCGTAATTGACCCCTCCACCTTGGGAAAAGTTTCACCTCAGTTTCAAGTCTCGCACGCTCCAGAGGGGTGTCATAAGATCTCTGAACAGATTGGTCAAAAATTACTTACAGGATCCTTGCTTTTATACATCACCATTCATGTCCTCCAGGTGTCTCAATTCACCTGCCAGTGAAGCATAGTCACTGCTGTAACTTGCAAAAATTGAGCATCAATTATAAAAAAAACAAGATAGTTGGTGTCCAAAGACCAGCCTTTCAGAGGCATTCCTGCACCCATCAATGTCCACCTAATTCAGCCACCATTTGAAGAAGTTCTTCACTGCGACTCTGTTGCCAGCACTCGCATCTCCAGGACTGGAAGCTCATGGGTTTATGTCCTACAATTAGAAGTTGGAGTACGGAATGATTTTCCAGTGGTTCACCATCAGAGGTACCGTAATTCAGAACAGAAATGTAACCACCGTCATGGCAGGTTCCCACCACACAACATGAAGACAGGACGGGGAGATGCCCCTGTTTTTCTTGGCAATTACAAAACCAAAAGCAACCAGATTTCTCCCCAAACCAAATGCCGTGCTGCCGAGGAAATATATAATCAGTCCTTTACTTTCATTGTCATAGAGTTAGCTAGGATGGAAACACACCGTTTGGTCCAACTCATCCATGCTGACCAAATATCCTAAACTGAATGTGAACATTTTGCCCATATCTCTCTAAACTCTTCCTATTCATGTACAAGCGCGGATAATTTTGTAATTGTACTTGCTTCTATCACCTCCTCTGGCAGCGTGTTCCATGCATACACCACCCTCTGTGTGACAAAGTTGCCCTTTAAGTGCTTTTAAATGAATCCCCCTAATCTTAAACCGAAGCTGTCTAGATTTGGATTCTCCTACCCCGGTAAAAAGACCTTGCATATTCTCCTTATCCATGCCAGTCATGATTTTATAAACCTCTATAAGGTCACCCCTCAGCCACTGATGCTCCAGGGAAAGAAACCCCAGCATTTTCAGCCACTCCCTCCAGTCAACACCTTCAGCCCCAGCAAAGCCTTTGTAAATATTTTCTGAACCCTTTCAAGTTTAACAGGATCTTTCGTACAGCAGGGAGACCAGAATTAACGCAATATTGCACAAATGGCCTCACCAATGTCCTGTACGGCCATAATAGAAAACAGAACTTCCCAACTCCCATACTCAATACCCTGATCAATGAAGGCCAGCATGCCAAGTGCCTTCATCACCTCCCTGTCGACCTGTAACCCCACTTTTGAGGAACTATGCAGTGTACCCCTAGGTCACCTGGTTTGATCCTGGAACTCCGCCCCTAAAAGCATGGTAGTGAACCTGCAACCATGTGGACTGCAATGTTAAAGAAGGCATCTCCTTCTCCAGCACTTCTCTTCTCCAGCGCATCTCTATCTCCAGCACATCTCCTTCTCCAGGGCATCCCCTTCTCCAGCACATCTCCATGTCCAGCACATCCCCTTCTCCAGTGCATCTCCTTCTTCAGTGCATCCCCTTCTCCAGGGCATCTCCTTCTCCAGGGTATCTCCATCTCCAGCGCATCTCCTTCTCCAGCACATCCCCTTCTCCAGCACATCCCCTTCTCCAGCGCATCTCCTTCTCCAGGGCATCTGCTCCTCCAGGGTTTCCCCTTCTCCAGAGCGTCTCCTTCTCCAGGGCATCTCTTCTCCAGCACATCTCCATCTCCAGGGTATCTCCATTTCCAGCACATCCCCTTCTCCAGGGCTTCTCCTCCTCCAGGGTTTCCCCTTCTCCAGGACATCTCCTTCTCCAGGGCATCTCCTTCTCCAGCACATCTCCATCTCCAGGGCATCTCCTTCTCCAGTACATCCCCTTCTCCAGCACATCTCCTTCTCCAGGGCATCTCCTTCTCCAGGGCATCTCCTTCTCCAGCGCATCTCCTTCTCCAGCAAATCTCCATCTCCAGCACATCTCCTTCTCCAGTGCATCTCCTGCTCCAGGGTATCTCTATCTCCAGGGCATCTCCTTCTCCAGGGCATCCCCTTCTCCAGGGTATCTCCTTCTCCAGGGCATCTCCTTCTCCAGCACATCTCCATCTCCAGCGCATCTCCATCTCCAGCGCATCTCCTTCTCCAGGGCATCCCCTTCTCCAGGGTATCTCCTTCTCCAGGGCATCTCCTTCTCCAGCACATCTCCATCTCCGGTGCATCTCCATCTCCAGGGTATCTCCTTCTCCAGGGCATCCCCTTCTCCAGCGCATCTCCTTCTCCAGCGCATCTCCTTCTCCAGGGTATCTCCATCTCCAGGGCATCCCCTTTTCCAGGGCGTCTCCTTCTCCAGGGCATCTCCATCTCCAGAGACATTAGATATGGTCACTACATGCTGGCACAGCCAGCGTAACCCACATCTCATGGAGGAAAAACTGGACCATCAAAGCCACCCAGAACTTTCTCTGCGTAAGTGGGCTGTCCTGTTAGCAGTGACTCGAACCTGATCGTACTGCTTTAAAAAGAAACCTGTGCAGTGCTCTGGGATATCCTGAGATCATGAGGGATCATAACTGCAGATCATTTTATGCTTTCCCAGGCCATAACAGAGAAACAGAGGAGAAACAGTCTCCTCAAGCCTGTTCCATGGTTCACTGATGCAATTTTTGATTTCTTTTTAATATTCTTTCATGTGATGTGGACATTGCTGGCTGAGCCAGCACTCAGTACCCATCCCAAGTTACCTTGGAAACGGTGGAGATGAGCTACTGCCTTGAACTCGCTGCGCTGCTTGGGGTGTAGGACCATCCACAACACAGATGCAGATCTGCACCCTCTTTCCATACCTCACTACTTAAGTCCCGTATCCCTCATTATCCTTGGGTAGAAAGCATGTATCAAATCACTCATTAATAATTTGGGCAGCATGGCGGCTCTGTGGTTAGCATTGCTGTGTGGAGTTTGCACATTCTCTCTGTGCCTGTGCAGGTTTCCTCCAGGTGCTCCAGTTTCCTCCCACAGTCCAAAGCTGTGCAGGTTAGGGTGGATTGGCCGTGCTAAATTGCATGTAGTGCCTAGCGATGTTTAGGTTAGGTGGGTTAGACAAGGGAAATACAGGGGTAGGGGGAATGGGTCTGAATGGGATGCTCTTCAGAAGGGTGGTGTGGACTTGTTGGGCCAAATGGCCTGTTTCCACACTGTAGGGTTTCGATGATTTAACAAATCAAATTAAATCAATAATAAATCTATCAGTCGCAGATTGAAAATGAACAAGTTTAGTCTCAGTTCCCACGTGCAGAGAGAGAGAGTTGTAAACTGTTATCACCACACTGTGTAAAGATGTTTCGAATTTGAAGGAAGGGTCAGGGTGGAAAAAGCCCTATTTTGTGGACACAGATGAGCTCCACTGGGACGTCTGTCAATTGCTCATGAAACATCAAGGGAATTTCAACTCACTGTACAGACTCTCACTGAAAGTTTTAGAATGTTAGTGGCCACAAGCTGACTATATACCTCTGTTGATAAACACAGAGTAAATTCCAGATCTAATTGATGAGACAAAGAAAATCATCACCATGAAGTGAAAATCACTTTGAAGAGGAAAGCAAAGACACTTGGATCAAGCAAGAGATTACAAAGTACTATGTAATAGATTTTCAGAGAGCCTACAAATTGCTCAAGGGATGACTCACTGCAAGATTAAACCAAAAAAAGCAGAGTCTATAACTTTTGAAGGAAAATTACATTCTAAATTAGGAGTGTCAAGAAAAGATTCATGTTGTTAGAGTGCATGCAGCTACTCCTACCATTAGTATTCACCATATTTCTACTGAACTGCTGTAGCAGTTCATATATCCCTGCAGGATCTCTCACTGCTACCTCTAGAAAAGCAAAGAAAACTACTTGAAGATCTCCCACTTCTCTTTTTTTGTGTTTCCTGGAGGAAATGTTATAGCATGAAGTAAAATGTTTTGACTGTTGTCTTCTTCAAAGTAGCAGTTATCGCCAGTGACATGTTAATAGATTCCAAGCCAGTCGATGAGAGTGAAACCAAGGTACGCCTTTTCCTTTGGAGGAGGGAATTTATTGACTTGCTGAGTCTTACCTCTCTTATCTCACACCCGGTATCACAGATATTCTCTTACTTAAAAATCGAAAGAACTGCGGATGCTGTAAATCAGGAACGCAAACAGAAGTTGCTGGAAAAGCTCAGCAGGTCTGGCAGCATCTGTGAAGAAAAAATCAGAGTCAATGTTTCAGGGACTGGTGACGCTTCATCTGCTCTGAAGAAGAGTTACCGAACCCGAAAAGTTAACGCTCATTTTTCTTTGCAGATGCTGCGAAACATGCTGAGCTTTTCCAGCAACTTCTGTTTTTGAATTGTCTGCACTCAGACAATTAATGGCCACCAAAGGTTTAGTAAAGGGGTGGTTTTCAAGGAGTGTTTTAAATTAGTGGTGTGAGGTAGGGAGGCAGTGTGAAGAAAGGGACTTGAGACTGAGGCAAAGCAAGACAAAGCTCCCCCTCTCTTTCTATTTATTTTAGAACCCTCTCCCCCTCCCCCATTTCTGAAGAAGGGTCGAGGCCCAAAATGTCAGCTTTCCTGCTCCTATGATTCTGCCTGGCCTGCTGTGTTCATCCAGCTCCACACCTTGTTATCTCACCTGTAATTGTAGTTGGGAATGGGCAAGAGACTAGAATTAAAGGAGTGCAGGTATCTTGAAGATTGGTAATTTGGAGGTATGGAGATGGGGGCTGGGGAGCAAGGCCATGGGGAAGAGTTGCAAACAAAGAGAAGAAATTTAAGTTCAAGACTTTGGTTGCCTGGGAAACACTGTGAGACAGCGAGGGCCGTGAGGGGGGAGGGAGAAAGAGCTAGCACATTGCTGTTTGCCAAAACCTGCAGAGGTGAAGAGGGTACCTCCTCAGAATAACTGCTCCCCAGGAGGTCAGTGAGTTAGTTAGGGAAGGGCGTGCAGTATGATATTGCTTATTGTTGAGGAATCATGGAATTGCACAGTGCAGAAGGAGGCCATTCGACCCATCATGCCTACTCTGGTTCTGTTATTAGTGCCAGTGTCCAGCCCCCCTCCCAATATTTCTGCCCTCTTGAATGTTTCAATTGATCCAGTGTTGATTACTAGGCAATGAATCCCATACCCTAACTGTTCACTGTGTGAAAAAGAAAATTCTTATATTCCCCGATAACAAAGTGTGGAGCTGAATGAACACAGCAGGCCCAGCAGCATCTCAGGAGCAGTGATAATGGGAACTGCAGATGCTGGAGAATCCCAGATAACAAAGTGTGGAGCTTCCCCCTTGCTTTGTTTGCATATCACTTTAAATCTGTGGAAAGAACAGTCTGGAAAGTTTGCAAGCTGTGCCTTGACAGAACATCATTACAACCACTTACTGCTTTCAATCCTTGTGCGATCATCAAATTGTGGAATAATGCAGCACAGCGAAAGGCCATTCAGCCAATCATTCATGTTTTAGCACTTTGAAACAGCCAGTCCTATGTTCTCTTCCCTCTTCCACACAACCCGAAGTCATTTTCTGAAGAAGTGTCCAGACCCGAAACGTCAGCCTTCCTGCTCCCCTGATGCTGCTTGGCCTGCTGTGTTCATCCAGCTCTACACCTTGTTATCTCCGACTCTCCAGCATTGGCAGTTCCTACTGTCTCTGTAACAATGCTAAGACACTGTTTTATTTCAGATCTTCACTTCCCGATTGCAAGCTCCTCTTGAATCTCCTTCCAACCCAACTTGATGTGCAGTATGATCCACACTGTAAGGGTTGGCCACGATCATAGCATTTCGTGGAAGAGTGAAACACTTTACTTGCCTCACTGCTGAATCCTGACACAGGATAGTAAAGATAGTGCTGCCAATAAGTGATATAATCCATGGTACTTGCCAGGGAAATCTACGAAGAGGAGGCAGAAATCTCTCATTTGTGAGGTATTGGGAACCTAAAATACAAGATGCGATGATTTCAGTGGTTTGCACAGCTGCCTCACAGTGCCAGGGACCTGGGTTCGATTCCACCCTCGGGCCACTGTCTGTGTGGAATTTGCATATTCTCCCCGTGTCTGCGTGAGTTCCTCCAGGTGCTCCAGTTTCCTCTCACAATCCAAAGATGTGCAGGATAGGTGGATTGGCCAAAATAAATTGCCTATAGTGTTCAGGGATATGTAGATGAGGTGGGTTATAGGAGAATGGATCTGGGTGGGATGCTCTCAGGTTCAATGTGGGCTTGTTGGGCGGAATGGCCTGTTTCCACACTGCAGAGATTCTCTGATCTTTGAGCTGTGAAGTTTCAGTTTGACAAGCAGGTGGATTGGACATCAGAAGAGCTTCAGGCAGCTGCTGGGCTGTTGCCCACTGACGGGGATCAATGGACACTGGCACAGTTCTCTCTGACAGCAATATATGTTCAGAAACACAGGACTACCAATCAGCCTTCAAGTTATTTCTGGTCTCTACTAATTTTTGTATCTTGCTACTTTCAAATGGGAAGATTGTGGTGCAGCAGTAAAGTTACTCAAACAATAATCTAAGAATGCCACTTTAATACTCGACAGGTTTTCATTTTACAGAATGTGCTCACTGTAAAAGTTTACAGCTTCGAGTTTTACTTTTTTAATGCCCGGGGCTATGAATTCAAATCCCACTATGAACAGATAGCAAAATTTGAGCTCAGTCAAGATCTGGAATTGCAATCCATCTGGACTGCGAATGCCCTTCAGGGAAGGAAATCTGCCATCCTCACCTGGTCTGACCTTTATGTAAATCCAGACCCACAGCAATGACTCATAACTGACCTTTGGGTAATAAATGCTGGCCTAGCTAATGATGTTTGTGACTCATTCTTGTAAAAACAAGCACCGAAAATTTCTTGGTGGGCTAGAACTTAAACATTGCTAAAGGGAGACAAGAAGTTCAAGTCTTCTACTCTTCAGACTGAAGATGTGCGAACCAGACTTGAGCAAAGCATAAGTTAATGCTTCTTTTCCAAATCAGTTCTTGAGACCTAGTGCTGAAGAGTGCAAGCTAAAAGGTTCTGCATTCTTGTGCGCCTTTAATGTAGAGGGATTAATGTCTGTTAACATCACATTGGGCCCATAATTGGGCTTATCTTTGGAACAGCCATTTAACTCACCCCACTCTTTCACCAAAGCCTGACTGGTTCAGACTGACCCCCAGTGCAGTGCACAAACATCGGACACGATTAGAACCAGGGCTGGTTAAATCTCATTGACTGTGAGACACTTGATTGAGATTGTTAACCTGGGTCAGTCAGGGAGCCCTGACTGACAGATATAAGTAGGAAATTCAGAAGGTCTCCTCAAACTAGTGATCGGTGTGAGCTGGTCAGAGTTCAGCTGGTCAGCTGGCTGGTCAGAGCCCATGTGTGCCCATGTAAGTAAAGAGTGACTCAGTGAGAGGATACCAACCTCTGTGCATTTATTTCAGGAAGCTTTGCTTTCAGGTAAGGGGTGAAATTTAGGCTCTGTCTGCCTTTTCAGCTACATGTGTGGGTGCTGTTCAAAGAAAAGAAGCGGGCACCATCCAGGTCCTCATTTTTATCCAGTCCAATCAGCAACACTAAAACTGACCACGATTGTGCTGTTGTTTGTGGGAGCTTGCTGGGTACACACACTTCAAAAGTGATACCATGGCTTTGAGATGACCTGAAACTCTGGGAGTCTCTGTAAAGAAAGTGAACTTTTTTCCTTATTTTGACCAGGATGACCTATAAATCACCACCCTCAGAGCTGAAAATGCTTTTTCTAGCAGCGTCTAGAAAAGGTCATCTGGCAGGAGTAGATGATTGGAGAATGCTGCCAATGAACTGAGTTCCGCTTAGTTTGCACCCTTCCACCTCCCACAAAAGGAAACAGTCTTTCATTCCCATATATTTTAGAATCCCCTGGAGAACTTAACTCTTTTGTCATACCTACATTTTTTAAACTCAGTGGAAAAAATGTGTAAATTTATGCCCATTTTATTTACAGTGTTGTGTATGATTTGGGACAAATTTGAGAATACTTCTATCTTCGGAGAAAGGTTATGGGAGTAGCAATAATTTTGAGATAATGTTTGGTTTGGCCTTGGACAAAAACCTCCAGGCCTGGATTATTTATTGCTTTGTTTTCACAGCTATTCACGAGGTCGACCACAAGAGGAAGTCAGTGATGTCCTAACTTGGCTTTTTGGAGGTCAGTTTAGTTTGGTTGGCAGGTTGGCCGGTTTGAGAAATAGGCCGGTTTGAGAAATACTGCGATGCCAACAGCGTTGCTTCATTTTCCATCACCAGCTGAGGTTACCATGAAGGACTCTCCTTCTCAACCTCTCCCTTCGTCTGAGGCACGGTGCCCCTCAGGTTAAACCACCACCAGTCATCTCTATCTAATGAGAGAGCAGCCCTATGGTCTGGTAAGACCATGACAACTTGACTTTGCTTTTTTATGAAACAGGCCTGTTTCAGAAGATGTTGGATAAACTGGGACTGTTTTCACTCAAGTGTTGGAGTCTTAGGGGAGATCTGATAGAAGTATATACAATTATGAGAGGCGTGGATAGTCAGAATCTTTTTTCCCAGGGTTGACATTAGGGGACAGAGGTTTAAGGTAAGAATGTGTGAGGCATGCTCTTTTACACAAATGGTGGTAGATGAATGGAACACATAGCTAGAGGAGGCAATAGAAACAGTTTTGAGAGCAACATTTAAAAAATTTAGACAAGGCATCTGGAGATAATGACTGCAGACACCTGAAGCTAGAATCTGTGGGTGTGAGGCTGGAAAAGCACTATGAGCAGGTAAGTCAATGCTTCAGGCCAAAACCTGCCTTGAAAAAAAGGTTTCAGCCTGAAGCATTGACTTACCTGCTCCTTGGATGCTGTCTGACCAGCTGCGCTTTTCCAGCCTCACACCTATAGACAGACATCTGAAGCAGACAGGGAAGAAAGAGATGTTGAGTATGTACAGGAAGATAGGATTGATTCAAATGGCATCATGCTCAGTACAGACAAGGTGGTCCAAAGGGCCTTTTCCTGTGCTGTACAGCTCTATATTCGATGTTCCAATGGACCAATTACTTGAGTGGCAAGGGAACTATTTAGTAGCAAGATGCTCACATATCAGCTACAACTGGAATACATTTTGTCATGTTTATGTGCCCTAGATAGAACATTTCAATAAATAAATGATTTACTTAGCTGAAATGTCACTCCTTGGAAAAATAATGAACCTTAAATTTCTAACTCCAGCAGAAATTGCCTTTTGGTGATGCCCAGACATTAATCCAGTGGGAAATTGTTTCTGATTTGTGACTTTTTACATTATCTGAAATAATAGAACCAATTGGAAATTCTTTTCTTGTTTGCCGTCCAGTGAGCTCGTAACAGGTTTCCGATACAAGGGTATGTTTTTATTCAACTAATTGGGAATGTATTCTGCAGGAGTTATCCGAGTTGCTTCGCCTAATACAGACAGAGAGGCTGAAGAACAGCACGTGGTTATCATTGAGGCTAAAGATATGGCCGGGTTAAAGGGAGGTCTCTCTGTGACAACCACTGTGACCATTACCCTGTCTGATGTTAATGACAACAGACCGAAATTCCAGCACAGTAAGTAACTTTCACCTCGGGAATTCTCATTATCATAGAAGTTGTAAATATTGAGGACAAAGCTTGATAGCTTCCAGGAGCTATTAGCATAGACTTGTAGACTTAACTGCTTTTTCGAACACACAGTGCAACTTGTTCTTAGGGGCCACCTGGAGTGGCAATCTGTCAGCTTTACAGAAAAAATAAATAATTCAGGGACTTGGAGTCCATCCCAGAGTCCTCTCAGTCCTAACTACTACGTTCTGATCCCATCATATTTTGAACACAACAATTAATGGTTTTTGTTTTATTTTTCAATGATGTACTGAGATTCGGGTCATCGTCATTCTAGAACTGAGTCACAGACTCCTGGTTCTGACCACCCATTCTATACTGGTTTTAATTTTATTGTGGAATGTGAGTGTCTGTGTGAGACCAGCATTTGTTGCCTGTTCTAAATGCCCTGGAATTGCTGGTAGTGAACTATCTACTTGCACAGTGGAATTCCTTGCCATATTGGAACATGCACAGTGCTATTGGGAAGGGAGTTTCAGGATTTTGACCCTGTGATAGTGAAGGAACAGCGGAATGTTTCCAAATCAGGACGATGTGCAGTTGGTGCCTTGAGAAGTGCCATAGAGTCATTGTGAGTCAACAGTGGAGGGAGTGGATGTTTGTGGATGAGGTGCCAAACAAGTGGGCTTCTTTGTCCCAGGTGGCATTGAGCTATTTGAGTGTTGTTGGAGCTTCAACCATCCAGGTGAGTGGGGAGAAGTCTAGTCATTTCTGACTAGGCTTTGGGGAGTAGAAATGGATTTGTAGAGGCCTGCAACTCATTGCGTGGATGGGTAGCAGAAGAAAAAGATTTTCTAGAAAAACAGATTAGATATGCAGGTCAAGTGCTGTCTCATACAGTGCTATGCTGGCAAGTGGATTTGGCTAGGTGGCCCATCACTCAACTGCAAGATACTCTGAGCCAAGTGGCCTCTTTCTGTGTCATAGACTTTCAATGAATTGGTTCTGTGAGTCACTCACCAGAGATCATTCATTCTCCTGTGTTAAAGTGTCGAATCTCAAATTGTTGGGTTCACCCTTCCTTCCAATGGGATGGATTAACTTTTATTTGGGTTCACTGACTTCCTTCAATGCCATGTCTCCCCAAGCCACTAGTAAGGGCCAATCTGCTTCCATCCGCAGGCTGTGTGCTCATTGTTACAGTCTCAAAATATCTCCCTCGAGGCTTGGTCCACACTCAGCAATATATCGGTACTCACTGTTCAATTGAAAAACAGTGGAGGACAGATTGCACAGCATCTTAAACTTACTTCTAAATTATACTTAAGTCCCTCTTCTCCCTTGAACTTGCAGCAGGTGGCACTCTACAGCAAGTGGGATGACCATGAGCAGCAAGTAAAGTGGACAGTGCTTTGAAATGTGTGTTAAGTACAAAGAGCAACAGTTAAGACAGGAAACTCAGAAGGTATTGGGAATATAAACACTTGTATACCTGTTAACTGCTCAGTCCATGAAACAGCTACCCAATTGCAGTCTTGTTTTGAAAGGTTTTGTTTAGTGTTTGTGTAGCATTAAACATGAATTTGTAACTTGTTCAGAAAGGTGGCTGAACTGAGATAACATTGGCACAGACTGTAGCCGCTTCAAGCCCCATTTGATGAGTGCACTCTGGTTAATCGTTAAATAAAAAGCATTGGGTAATCATTATTAGAGGGGGCAGTTATATAGATATATTAAAATATGACATTTAAGGGCCAAGAAGTTCCTTTTGCTAACATGATGGGGAGCTGGTGCTGATGTTGCTGGGTTAACTTTCTGGGGAAATGTGTTGAAATTCAGTTCAATAAAATGGTGAAAATGAGAAGGTTAGCATTCATCATTCTCATAGAGATCCATCTGGATCACTGGTGTCTTTGAAGGCAGGAAATCTATCATCTATCTGGTAGGGGCTATGGTTGACTCTAGACCCAAAGGAATGTGGTTGACTCTTAACTATGTCATGATCTACTGGGTTATTTTCCTAGAAAACAAGCATTGCTATTCCAAAAGGTGGTAGTTTAATGAGGAAAGAATTGGGGTCCTTAAAGATAAACAAGGCTGTCTATATATGGAACCACAGGAGCTGGGTGACATACTAACAACTATTTCATTTCCGTATTCATTGTGGAGAAGGATGTGGAAGCGAGAGAACTTGGAGAAATAAACAACAATATTTTGAAAAATGTCCATATTACAAAAGAGGAGGCGCTGGAGGTCTTAAAAAGCACGAGGGTAGGTAGGGTAGCACAGCGATGCTGGAGAATCTGAGATAACAAGGTGTAGAGCTGGATGAACGCAGCAGGCCAAGCAGCATCAAAGGAGGAGGAAAGCTGACGTTTCAGGCCCTTCTTCAGAAATTTCTTAAGAAGGGTCTAAGCCCGAAACGTCAGCTTTCCTGCTCCTATGATGCTGCTTGGCCTGCTGTGTTCATCCAGCTCTACACCTTGTTATCTAGGATAGATAAATCCCCAGGATATGATCAGGTACTCTGTGGGAAGCCAGTGAAGTGATTGCTGGGCCCCTTGCTAATATAACTGTATCATCGATAGTCACAGGTGAGACGCCAGAATGCCAGAAAACTGAAGGGTGGCTAATGTGGTGCCATTATTTAAGAAAGGTGGTAAGCAAAAGCCAAGGATCACTCGACTGGTGAGCCTGATGTAAGTGGTGGGTAAGTTATTGGAATTTGAAGTGATTCGGAGACACAGGCATTGCTTGTATGTTTTTGAAGAAGTTACAAAGAACATTAATGAATGCAGTGTCACGTACTTTGTTGAGATGGACTTCAGTAAGGCGTTCGAAAAGGTTCCACATGGTAAACTTGTTCGCAAGATTAGATCACACGGAATCCTGAGAGAATGAGTCATTTGGGTACAAAATTGACTTGAATACAGAAGACAGAGGGTGGTGGTGGAGTGACGTTTTTAGACTGGAGGCTGTGATCAGCTGCATGCTGCAAATTCAAACCATATTATACAGGGTATGGTCAGTTTATGCCCCTGTCTGTTTGACTGCAGCATTCCTATTCCAAAATCTTGGATAAAGGATGTGTCACTGGTGTATCTCCCAAAGCGACTCCTGCAGAATGGTGGACCCCACCTTCGGATCATTCCAACCTTATCCATACCTCTCGCTGCATAAGATCCCGCACAGAATTAGCTTATATAGGATTTTCGGAAGTTATAATTCTGAACTACTCTCCCTCTAATTTCTACATGCGCTGAGTGGATGTCCAAGGTCTAAGCGCAGTGGCAGCTGGAGAAATTGAAAGTGGCTGAAATCAACAGGTTAATCGAGATCCATGTACCTACAGAATGATTAAGCTCACAGTGTAGAGAAAGTGTACACACTGATATTTTTGATGCAATGACAATTATTTCTTATCAGAAATACACAAACCAGTTTTGCTTTCAATGTTATCTGCTGAATGTAGAATTTCAGTTGCAGGCTGTTATTTTAATGTGAACCCCAGGTATAATTGTGTATCTATCTGTTGGAACACCCCGCTGCAGAACTTAAAACAGTCATTTCTGATGATGCTTCATGCTACAATTTATTACCTCCTCTAAACAGCTCAGCCAAAAACTGGTCAGATTCACTGGATTTCTGAGCAATTGAAATGAGTTTTGAGCATGAAACTTGGCTCACTGCATATTGAAGAATTATATCTCCATCTCGCTGGAACTAATCATATAAATAAATTGACTAATGCCTTGATAGGGTAGCCAATTGATAGACACGGTCTAAAAGTAATGGCTGCCATACAGTTGGCTGAAGTAAGGAATAGAAAGAGAGAAAGTAAATGCCTGTGATTCCACTCAATGTTGTCAGGAAAAAGTTTAAGTTTGAGATGGGCTGAGGTTTTGGCTCATTTGTAATTGGCATCAGTGAGCAAACGTGCTGTCAGTGCTCCCTTCTCATGTGAAGAATTGCCATTTTCCTGAGAGCCTGAAAGTGGTGCGGACAACCCTGAAGTATTTCAATTTCCAGCTCCCCTCCCAAGATTGACGGGCAGAATGGAAAAAGCTGTTCTTTTCTCTCTTGGCCTCACAGTTTGGGTATCCAGAGCTCAGAGAATTCTGGGAACTTCATGGCGATAGTTGTTCTAATCCATTTCGGGCAGCACGGTGGCTCAGTGGTTAGCACTGCTACCTCACGGTACCAGGGAACTGTGTTTGATTCCAGCAGCGGGCGATGGTCTGTGTGGAGTTTGCAATTCTCCTAGTGTGTGCATGGGTTCGCTCTGGGTGCTCTGGTTTCCTCCCACAGTCCAAAGGTTTGCAGGTTAGGTGGATTAGCCATGTAAAATGCAGGGTTATGGGAATAGGGTAAGGGGGTGGGTCTGGGTGGGGTGTTCTTCAAGGGGGTGGGGTCGGTGTGGACTTAATGGGCTGAATGGCCTGCTTCCACAGTGTAGGGATTCTATGAGTCATTCAAAAATTAAACATGAGAACATGGGGTCACAGGTCTGAAGCATGAACTGAGATTGGATGGGTTTTAGGAGTATATTCAGAGGAGTTTAGAAGAATGAGAGCCAATCTCACAAGAAGCTATAAAATTCTAACAGGACTAGACAGGGTAGATATAGGATGGATGTTCTGATGACCAGGAATTCCAGAACCACTGTCACACTATAAGGATAAGAGTGTTAGCCTATTTAGGAATGAGATAAGGAAAAATGTCTTCGCTCAGTGAGTGGGGACCCTTTGGAATCCTTTACCACAAAATGCGGTTGAGGCCAAAACATTGAATGTTTTCAAGAAAGTGTTAGAGAGAGTTCTTAGGGCTACAACGATCGAAGGGTATGGGAAGAGACCTGGGTTGGATGATCAGCCACGGTCATATTGAGCACTGAAGCAGGCTCAAAGAGTAGGATGGCCTACTCCTACTCCAGTTTTCCATTTTTCTGTGGGCAGGACATCTGCTCGTTATTGTTATTTACATTGACACAATCTGAGCTGAGTCACTATACAATGCGGCATACCATCATCTTCTAATGGGCAATTCCACCATAAAAATTCGAAAGACATGGTGAGAATCTCATCTTGATAGATGATGAAATGTGAATTCTATTGAGAACTAAAGAGAGAGCTCAGAAGTGCCAGGAGGAGACATGAGAAGTTGTTGGCGGATAGGATCAGGGTAAACCCTAAGGCTTTCTATAGGTATTTAAGGAATAAAAGAATGACGAAAGTAAGATTAGGCCCAATCAAGGATAGTAGTGGTAAGTTGTGTGTGGAGTCAGATGAGATAGGGGAAGCGCTAAATGAATATTTTTCAACAGTATTCACTCTAGAAAACAACAATGTTGTTGAGGAGAACACTGAGATACAGGCTACTAGACTAGGTGGGATTGAGGTTCACAAGGAAGAGGTATTAGAAATCCTACAGAGGGTGAAGATAGATAAGTCCCCTGGGTGGGATGGGATTTATCCTAGGATCCTCTGGGAAGCCAGGGAGGAGAATGCCGAGCCTTTGGCATTGATCTTTAACTCGTCATTGTCTACAGGAATAGTGCCAGATGACTGGAGGATAGCAAATGTGGTTCCCCTGTTCAAGAAGGGGAGTAGAGACAACCCTGGTAATTATAGACCAGTGAGCCTTACCTCTGTTGTTGGTAAAGTGTTGGAAAAGGTTATAAGGGATAGGATTGATAATCATTTGGAAAAGAATAAATTGCTTAGGGATAGTCAGCACAGTTTTGTGAAGGGAAGGTTATGCCTCACAAACCTTATTGAGTTCTTTGAGAAGGTGACCAAATGAGATGAGAGTAAACTGGTAGACGTGGTGCATATGGATTTCAGCAAGGCGTTCGATAAGGTTCCCCACAGTAGGCTATTGTACAAAATGCGGAGGAATGGAATTGTGGGAGATATAGCAGTTTGGATCGGAAATTGGCTTGCTGAAAGAAGACTGAGGGTGGTAATTGATGGGAAATGTTCATCCTGGAGACCAGTTGTTAGTCATGTACTGCAAGGGTCAGTGTTGGGTCCACTGCTGTTTGTCATTTTTATAAATGACCTGGATGAGGGCGTAGAAGAATGGGTCAGTAAATTTGCAGACAACACTAAGGTCAGTGGAGTTGTGGACAGTGACGAAGGATGCTGTAGGTTGCAGAGAGACATAGGTATGCTGCAGAGCTGGGCTGAGAGGTGGAAATGGAGTTTAATGCAGACAAGTGTGAGGTGATGCACTTTGGTAGGAGTAACTGGAAGGCAAAGTACTGGGCTAATGGTAAGATTCTTAGTAGTGTAGATAAGCAGAGAGATCTCGGTGTCCATGTACACAGATCCTTGAAAGTTGCCACCCAGGTTGACAGGGCTGTTAAGAAGGCATACACTGTTTTAGCTTTTATTAATAGAGGGATCGAGTTCCGGAACCAAGAGGTTATGGCGAAGCTGTACAAAACTCTGGTGCAGCCGCACTTGGAGTATTGTGTACAGTTCTGGTCACCGCATTATAAGAAGGATGTGGAAGCTTTGGAAAGGGTGCAGAGGAGATTTACTAAGATGTTGCCTGGCATGGAGGGAAGGTCTTATGAGGAAAGGCTGAGGGACTTGAGGCTGTTTTCATTAGAGAGCAGAAGGTTGAGAGGTGACTTAATTGAAACATATAAAATAATCAGAGGGTTAGATAGAGTGGATAGGGAGAGCCTTTTTCCTGGGATGGTGACGGCGAGCACGAGGGGGCATAGCTTTAAATGGAGGGGTGAAAGATATAGGACGGATGTCAGAGGTAATTTCTTTACTCAGAGAGTAGTAAGGGAATGGAATGCTTTGCCTGCAACGGTTGTAGATTCGCCAACTTTAGGTGCATTTAAGTCATCATTGGACAAGCATATGGATGTACATGGAATAGTGTAGGTTAGATGGGCTTGAGATCGGTATGACAGGTCGGCACAACATTGAGGGCCGAAGGGCCTGTACTATGCTGTAATGTTCTATGTTCTATATGTGGAATTCAAAGCTAGCCTAATGGTGACCATGTGACAATTGTTACAGGTACCCATCTGATTCACTGATGGATTTGAGGGAAGGAAATCTGCTTTTTTTGACTGCTGTGGCTATGAGTTCAGGCCCACTGTAATGTGCTTGAAACTTGACTCTCCTCTAGGCTATGGACTTGAGCTGAAAATTGCTGGCTTAGCCAGTCATATTCATATGCAACAAAGAAAATCATTCACACATTGCTAACAACAACGCCCAGGATAACAGATCCACCAGCAAGCATTGGCTAATAGTAGCACTTCAAGCTGTGTTCAATTTCACCCCAGTTATAACCTCTTCCATCAGGCACAAGAGACAAAAGCTCAAACACACCTACAAACAGATTCAAGAACAGCTTCTTCCTCACTGTTATTAGATTTCTGAATGGGCCTCTCAAATTTAAAATTTAACGTTGGTCTCGCTCTTTGTGCACCATCTCTGTAGCTGTAATATTTTATTCCTCACTTTGGTCTGTTGTTTGTATGGTATGATCTGCCTGTACTGCATATAAAACAAAACTTTTCGCTGTACCGAGGTACATGTGACAATAATAAATCACATTTCAGAGATACACAGGCATTAGTAGGCACACATTCAAAGGATTCTTGTATCAAAGATTGTTTTACTTATGAGAGAACTGACTAACTCAGCAGCAGTAACAAAGTGGTTCAGTCTTGTTATTCAAAATAAGCGATTACACAGTGGGGAGCTGGAGGAACACAGCAGACCAGGCAGCAAAGGAGGAGCAGGAAAGTTGACATTTTGGGACAGGATCCTTTTTCAGAAAAATAATGTTAATCAAAATAATTTTTGTGATTTTTATCCAGAAGGACAAGGGCTGCATGTGAAACGGCACAATGTGCAAATTCCACCAAGCCACATACCACCCTGACTCAGAACTATACCTGAGTTTCCTTTACTACCGCTGCATCAAAATCTTGGAACCCTCTCCTGGGCAGCACCCTGCACCCTCTGAACTAAAGGGGTTCAAGAAGAAAGCTCATCCCCGCCTCCTCTCGGGCTGTGAGGGTTCAGTCATGAATATAGACATAGACAGTGATATTCAACTCTTGAATTAAAAGGCAATACAGTAATCACAAAAGGACTGACCACCCTTAACAAAAATATATCTTTTTCAACTCTCTGATGCAAAAAGGAAAAAATGGAAGTTTCACTGGTTCATGGAATATTTTGTCGTCACTGTGACATGGATATGTTTTGGTGAAGTAATCTAACTGGCAGTATTCCTGATAGATTCTAGGTGCAGTTTTCTGATCATAACAGCAGCAGAAAACTTCCCACTGTTATTGCCAGACTCTGGGTCTGTGTCTGTCTTGGAATTAGTAGCTCCTTATTGTATCAATATTGCATGTTAAGAAGCCAAATAAATGTAGGTTGGCCATGTCGTTGATGCAGCGGCTTTAAGAGTTTATTTTGTCCTGGCTTCTTTTAGAGAGAGATTAGCGGACAGATGAAGAGTGATCCTTGAGAAGATAAACAATTTGTGAAGCATTGGGTTTTTTAAATGTTGGAAAAATAGAAATAACCTGAATGAGTGTGGTCAAGCTCACACCCAGAGAACCAAGTTTTTTAGTTCCAACCTTCAGCCTGGTTGCAAGGCAGTGAATCTCTCCCAGCTACTATACTGTCTGTCTCAGAATTGTCTTGATCTTTCCTCATGGATTACAGAACTGCACATGAGACACACTGTGTTTTGAATTTGCATTTTGTCATGGATGTGTTTATGGGATGATAATATATTGGAAAAGTTGATACATACTGCATGTATTATTCTATTACGTTTTCCAGTGAAATTAAATTATTTCAGGTTCCAATTTCTTTTGTTGTATTTCAACTATAGAGTTTGAATAAATTGTGTTTTGCTTAACATCTAGTATTTTGACCAAGAAAATTGCATCTGGAACACAGCACCTTGCATTTACCTTTGAAATAAGTAAAAGTTAGAGCCTAGCTATCTTCTTAATATTTTGAGGGGGCTGGTCGAGTCGATAATACGGTGTATTGACCTGCTATGTAATACTTTCTGAATAGGGTGCTCTGCTGGGTATTAATCTCCAAAACTGGTCAAATAACTCCTTTCTCATTTACCTCTTGTTTCAGAACTGTATCACTTTTCTGTTCTGGAATCAGGCAGCATTGGATCGACTATTGGGAGGGTAATGGCAACTGATGTCGATATTGGACAAAATGCAGAAATGGACTACATGGTTGAAGCTGGCGATGGCTCAGATTCATTTGCTGTATTTACAGATGATAAGACCCAGGAAGGTGTCATCAAGTTAAAGAAGGTCAGATTTAACAGGAACATCTTGAGATTTTCCTTGATTCTATTCTCTCTTTTGCCGCTGATAGTTCAGCTTCTCTTTTCAGCTAAAAATAATAAATGCACCTTGCTTCATAGAGGGGGGCATTTGGTAATATCGCTACACTAACAGACTAGTTTGCCGAGGTCATGAGTTCAAATCCTGCCCTAAGACTGGAGCAATTCAAATTTGTTTGATTTATCGATAATAATTAAATAAAGAGTAAACACTAGTGTTAGAAATAGTGAGCATGAAACCACCACTGATTGCCCCAAAAACCCATTTAGTTCATTAATGTCCACTAGGGAAGAAAATCTGCTGTGCTTATCAGGACTAGCCACTTGTTGCAAAGCTGGGTTTGATATTTGTGGATTGGAAGGCGGGATGTTAGAATTTGTTTGCAAAATGATAGGGAAGTATTAACAGTTATGGCAAGGTTCAAAATGGTTCAGTCCCCAGGTGCAGATAACATGTATTCAAGGATGCTGTGGCAGGCAAGGGGTGACATTACATGACGTTAATTTACAAATCCTCTCTGGCCACAGAAAGCTCAAGGAGGACCAAGAGTTAACTAATATGGTCCAATTATTGAAGGAGGGTGGTAGGGATAAGCCAGAAAACTATAGGCAGTGAGTCTAACATCAGTGCTGGGGAATCTTTTGAAAAATAATTCTGAGGGACAGAATGAACCTCCACATAGACAGGCAACAATTAATCAAGGATTGTCAACACAGTAAAGGGGAAATCATATTTTACAAGTTTGGTTGAGTTTTGCTTAAGGAGATGACCAGCTACAGGAATGATGTTGTGAAACTTGAAAAGGTTCATAAATGATTGAAAAGGATGTTGCCAGGGTTGGTGGCTTTGAGCTACAGGGAGAGGTTGAATAGACTGTGGCTATTTTCCATGGAGGGATGATTTTGTGGAGGTTTATAAAATCATGAGAGGCATGGATAGGACGAATAGCCAAGGTCTTTTCCCCAGAGTAGGGGAGTCCAAAACCTAAGTGTAAGGTGAGAGGGGAACGCTCTAAAAGGGACCTAAGGAGCAACTTTTTCACGCTAAGAGTGTTGCATATTTGGAGTGAGCTGCCGGAGGAAGTGTGTGGAGGCTGGTACAATTAAAGCATTTAAAAGTCGTCTGGATGGGTATTTGAATATGAAGGGTTTGGAGGGATATGGGCCAAATGCTGGCAGATGGAACTGGATTAATTTAGGATATCTGATTGGTATGGATGCGTTGGACCAAAGAGTCTGTTTCTTTGCCTTTATACCTTTATGAATCAGTACACATGAGGGTAATGCAGTAAATGCAGTCCACATGGATTTCAGTCAGGTCTGTGACAATGTCTCAAATTGGACACTTATTGAGAGCCCATGGGATCCTGGCGATTTGGCAAATTTGGATCCAAAATTGATTTTAGTAGCAGAAGGCGAAGGTGATGCTTAAAGATGCTTTTCTGACTGAATGCCTGTGTCCAGTAGCATACCACAAGGTTTGGTGCTGGGTCCTTTGTTCTTTATGGTGAACTTTAACAATTTAGATGGGAATGTAGGGAGTTTGATCACTAAGTTTTCAGATGACACAAAAATTGCCGGTTTGGTAAAGAGAGAGGAGGAAAGCCTTGGATGACATGATAGAGAGGTTGATGAGATGGACAGAATAGGAGCAAATGGAATTTAATCTGGAAAAATGTGAGGTGGTACATTTAGGGAGGACTGACAAGGCAAAGGACTAAAAAGGCATGATGAATGGGAGGACTGATATCGAGGAACAGGGGGATCTTGCTGACCAGGTGCATTAATCGTTGAAGGCATCAGGATCAACACGTAAGTTGGTTAAGAAAGCATATTGCATACTTGCCTTTATCAGTTGAGGCATTGAGTATAAGAGCAAAGAGATTGAGACTGAGCTGCAGAAGACAGTGGTTAGGCCACATTGGTGTGCTGTGTGCATCTCTGGTCACCGCATTACAGGAAAATGTGGTTGCACTGGAAGGAGTGCAGAGGGAAATCAATAGGATGTTGCCTGGGCTGGAGCAATTCACTCAGAGACTAGATAGATTTGGGAGAGTAGGAACTGCAGATGCTGGAGAATCTGAGGTAACAAGGTGTCAAGCTGGATGAACACAGCGGGCCAAGCAGCATTAGAGGAGCAGGAAGGCTGATGTTTCAGGTCGAGACCCTTCTTCAGAAATGCAATAGATAGACTACAGCAGAGAAGGAAGTGGGGAGGTGGGGTGGGCGATCTGATTGAGGTGTATAAGCGTTTGAGGGACAAATTTTAGGGTAGATACAAAGAATTTTTTCCCCTTCATGGAGAGATGACTAACCAGGGACATAAGTTAAGGAAAGGAGAAGGAGGTTGAGATGGAATTTAAGGAAGAATTTTTTTTCACCCAGAATGCTGTGGCAGTTTGGAACACACTGCCTGAAAGATGGGTGGAGGTAGGAGCTGTTAACATATTGAAGAAATATTGAAATGAACATTTGAAATGCTATCGAGCTCAAGGCTACAAGGCAAGGGCTCGAAAATAGAACTGGAGGGTGCTTGATGACCAGCATGGACTGTGGGCTGAATGGCCTAATCCTGTGCTATAAAATTCTAAGATTCTAGTTTTTTAAATTCATTTGCGGGATGTAGGCATCACTGGCCGGCCAGCATTTTTTGCCCATCCATAGTGATTGGTACAACCCTTTAGGGAAGGTTGCTCCTGACAATCGGCAACAATTTCATGGTGGTCAGTAGATTCTTAATTCCAGACATTTTTCATTGAATTCAGATTCCATCATCTGCCTTAGCGGGATTTGAACTCAGGCCCCTCGAGCATTAGCTGGGTTTCTGGATGAATAGTCTTGCAATAATACCACCAGGCCATTGCCTACTCTATGATTATCAACATGCTCAAGGTGTCTTGTTGCAGCTGTATAGTGCCTTGGTGAGACCACACCTGGAGTAGCATCATAGAGCCATACAGCACAGAAACAGGCCCTTTGGTCTAACCTCTACTTGCCAATGAGGTTTCCTCAACTGGAATAGTTCCATTTGTCTCCATTTGACTCATACCCCTCTAAACCTTTCATATTCACGGCAGAGCTGAAAGGTTGAATGGTCTTTGCCAGCTCTTATTTCTCATGTTTATATATTTTTTTAATTACAGAAGTAAGGGAGTCATGGTGGCTCAGTGGTTAGCTGTGCAGTGTTACAGTGCGAGGCGCCTGGGTTTGATTCCACCCTGGGATGACTGCCTGTATGGAGTTTACACATTCTCCCCATATCTGTGCGGGTTTCCTCTGGGTGCTCCAGTTTCCTCCCACAGTCACAAAGATGTGCGGGCTAGCTGGGTTGGCCAGGCTAAATTGCCCGTAGTGTTCAGTGATGTGTAGATTAGGTGGGTCATGGGGGATGGGTCTGGGTGGGATGCTGTGACGGTCAATGTGGACTTGTTGGGCTGGAGGAACTGTTTCCACACTGTCAGGATTCTATGATGAAAACCATAAAATGGGATAGCACAGCATATGACCATTCAACCCATTGTTCCTCTACTGTATATTGGAAAGGTGTATTCAATCTGTCACACCTCACTGCTCTTTCCCCGGAGCCTCTCCTTCCCAAGTACTGTACCCATTCCCTTTTAAACCTGCTCCTGCTATTCCTGCAGGCAGTGTTTTCCACATGACTATTTTTCCCCACAGATTATTGATAAAAAAGTTATCTCAACCTCTGTTTCTTTTGCCAATGACCTTTCATCTGTGTCCTCTGCCCTGCCCTACTTCTGGAAACAGTTTCTCACTGCAAACCCTATTAGGTCTTCAGTTCTGTGGACTATCAAATCGATATCAATTTTACCTTTAAAATCTCAATCAGTCCTTGATTATATGTTTAACTGGCTCTTGTAAAAAACATAGTCATCATGACACAAAGCTTGAATTGGTGTGACTCAGTGGGTTGTGTATTTTTGACTAGAATAATTAAATTGAGTGTGTGTACAATGGTAATCATTTATTACGTATTTGCATGTGCATTACGCACAGGAACAGCCAGGCGCTGATTTCAGGGACATCCCCTTCCCTATGGCACATGCTCTAATCGGTATTCAATGGGAAAATGAATGTTAATTATGGGCATTCCGAACTGTTGGTGTGAATGCAACCAAAAGGTGTGAAAAGGAAAGAGACAGTTCTATTCAATTTGACAGTCCAGAAGTTACATGCCTGATGTCCTCGTTTGAGCCATTTGTCACTTAAATATGCCAAGCACTGTCAATGTGATCTTATCCATGGTTAACTGTACAGTGAAGTGGAATAATGCAGTAATCTGAATTCAGAGTGTAATAATATAAAGTCAGTATCAGAAAGTGGGACCATCAAGCTGCTGAATTAATGTTTAGTGATGCCCATCAGACAAGCAAAATATTCATTCTTATTTATTGGGGCTGATATGTAACTGACCATAACAGCATCCAGTAGGATTTGGCAATTTAATTAGATTTAATTAAATCAATTAATATAATGGCTGACCTGAATGTAATCAGAAACCTGCATTACAATCCACTCCCAATAACGCATCAACCCCCAAATATCCCATCAAACCCCTCACTTAAGAACCTATCCAGCTCTGCCTTCAAGGTAATCAAAGGTTCTGCTTCACCACCTTCTTGTGAGGAAGAGTTCCAACAGCTCGGTAACTTCAGTGAGAATAGACTTACCCTCATCTGTGTTTAAATGAACAACTCTTGATTTTTAAACTGTTCCCCCTAGTTCCAGATCCTGCCACAAGAGGAGATATCCTCCCCACATCTACACTGCCACGACCCCAGCAGCATCATGCACACCTCAATCAAGATGTCTTCTACAGTTCTCAACTTCAGCAGGTATAAGCTTTGCCAAGACTTAAGGCCCACACTAGGAGGAACAAGGATAGTTCGAGCAGGACTAGACCATTCGGCCCTTGAGCCTTCACCATATACTGAACCATCCACCTCAGCCCCATTCTCCCACACTATCTCCCTGTCCTTTGGTATCTCTCAACATCTAAAAATCCAACAACCTCTGCGGCAGCCTCAGTTAATATGGCTCTGGGGCAGAAAATGCCAAAGGTTTACCACCCTCTGAGTGAAGAAATTTCTCTTCACCTCATAATTGGATTTCTTTTATTTGCTGAGACAGTGTCCCATGGTTCTCGATCCTCTTCACGGGAAGGGAAAATCAACCTTTCCGCACTGAACTTGACAAACCATGTAAGAGTTCTGTATGCATTAATGAGTTCACCCGCAACTGCTTTCCAAAGCTGCCTCGCAAGCCTCCTCATTTGTATCACACCACAGGTACCTTGCAATAATTAATAGATGCTTCGCTTACTGGTGAAGCCTGCATTCCAAGAACTAATTAAAATTAAAGGACAAAGCTTGTTAAAAGTCTAAATATAAGGCGACTGATTAATCAGGCTAGTGGCAAGTGATTTGTCTTGGAATGCATGACTGATCAATAAACTAATGCTTTTGGAGGCAGTGATGAAAAATGGAGAGCAGAAACTGTGTCTGTGCTTTGCAACAGCCTTTGGACTACGAGAGCAAGGGGAGATTTAGCATCAGAGTGGTAGCGCTCAATAAACACATTGATCCCAGACTCCTCAACCTCGGACCATTTAAAGATGCCACAAATGTCAAAATCAATGTGCTCGATGTTGATGAGCCACCAGCCTTTGTCTCTCCTGAATATATTTTCAAGATCCAAGAAAACAGAGAAGCTGGTGGCTTTGTCGGGGAGGTGACAGCAAGGGACCCAGATGCAGCAAACAATTCAATCAGGTAGGTGATGCTTAAACTGAAGAGTTGATTGCCAATTCTGTTAAACAGTGTGGAAACTTCCCTTCTGTCCCTGTCCTGAATGCGGCGCCGTGCTGCCACTCTTGAACAGAGAGAAAATTGCAGACATAAAGCTATGCTACTTTAAATGATATTTTGAAAAATTCAAAGCCGGTGGAAGCGATGATTGAGAACCACTGAATGGTTAAAGTAGGAACCGTTATTAGCTTTCGCGTTACATTTAATGGAGTTTTCAGCATTTTCTCTTGAAAAAATGATTGACTTCCAAGTGCCTCATTGCTTATTCATGACTGACATGTTTGCTCTGATGGTTCTTCTCATATTTCACCTCTTCTAGCATTGTCTGCTGCTTCTGTAGGCTGATTCAGGTGCAATGTGTCAAACTTACCTCTTCAAGTCAATGGAAATCTGGTGTCACTATTACAACAAACAAGACAGCAATGTCAGGAGGTGCACCAGACTTCTGTTGAAAACTGTGAGCCCAGTGAAATCAACATCACCTTCAGCTCTCTCTTAATATTGAAGTAAATATGGGTAGCGAAGGTAGAACTGTGAAATGCCATATCAGACACATTAAATAAGATGTGGATGTGAAGCAGAGGAAGCAATGACCAAAAATGAAGACAATTTGGCATGGAATTTGCGTTGGAAATGTTTGCAGAACAGTTAATGTTCAAGATTTTTTTTCACACAGTGAAACTGACGCCAACTTCTAAAATCCAAAGTGAACACAGCAATCCAGAAATTGCTGCCATTGACTCCGCTTCTCCAAAGAGTGGGCTGCTCAGCTACAAGGGCAGGGGCAGGTGGTGACTGAGGTTAAAGATTTTTCCATTTAATCAGCATTTAATATGCTCCCCAGATAGCAGTCACTCTTCAAAGAAGTGAATAGCCACCATTAGATTATGAATATTATGGGGGTTGTCACACAGCAAAATCTGAATTTTGAAGACATCCTTTCCAGACCTCTGACTCACCAGTGTCTTGAAGCAGTTGTGCGATTGGAATAAAGTTTTCTGGGCATCCAAATTGCTGGAACATAATCCACAGCCTCACGATTTTACTGAGCCCTCTGCTTTAGTGAATCCAGTGCAATGTACCCATGTGTTAGCCTGAGATTTTTCTAGGATTTTCCTGGCAGCAATTATGAGGAGCCTAGATTAGACTTCCAAATTCACCTTATGATTCAGCTGTGGTCAGTTTGTTTTAACAATAAATTGTGAGATCCCAGGTAATTATTAAGAGAATTACAAGATTGTGATATTTTCAACAAACAACAATAGACTTTACTAAACAAAGCAGGAACTGCAATATTATCTACTTTATAGAACTCACATATTCTAGCATCAATAATTAACTTGAGATAAATATGAATAATCAGACAAACTGTGATTAAACTCCTCCAGAGGCCCATCAAATTGCAAATGCAGCCTGGACAGATTTGATGCGCTGCTCCGCAGCTATACTCCCGCTTTTTCCTCCCTACTCATACTCTCAAGATATTAGTGACGCTGTGGTCATAACATCTTCACAAGGAATTTGCAATTGTTAAAACATAGAACAGTACAGCACAGGAATAAGTCTAATAGTCCACCATATTTGTGCCAACCATGATGCCATTCTAATCTAATCCCATCTGCCAGTATGTCTTTATTAAGGAGTGAGCTTCAGAATTTGCCCAAAAGCCACATCCTCATAGACAGACTGAATGACTGCTGACATTCTGATTATTTGTTTGGTTTCTGTTCCTGCTTCAATGCTCACCTGTCCAGGGTAATTTCCTGGTCTCTAATCACACAAAGCTCTGCCAAGCCCATCCCCCTTATGGCCTTTATCAACCCACACTCTCAGCTTCAGTAAAGGAGAGTGGATGGCCCAGTGGTACTATCGCTATTAATCCGGACATCCAAGTAATATTCTGGAGACCATGACAGACATTGGAAATTTGAACTCAATTTTTAAAAAGTCTGGAATAAAGAGCCTAATGATGACCATAAAACCATTGAAAATTGTTGGGTAAAAAAGCCCATCTGGTTAATTAATATGCTTCAGAGAAGGAAACTGTTGTCTTTATGTGGCCTGGCCAAAGTGTAACTCCAGACCCACAGCAATGTAGTTGACATGAAAATGCCCTCTTACAATTAGAAATGGGGCAATAAATGCTGGCCTAGTCAACAATATCCACAACCATGAATTTTTTTTGTATCAATTGTGCCTCCTGAGACTCACAGCTTGCAGGATTTTCCTGGACATGAGCTCTAACATTTGCCTGCACTTATTAGCTTCAAGAACTTCCCCTAAATTCAACCTACACAGAATGGGTCACTAAGCTCAAAATGTTGACTGTTGTTTTCGCTCCACAGATGCTGTCAGACCTGCTGAGTTTCTCCATCAATTTCTGTTTTTGTGAGACTTAAATCTCCATGTAGAGTAGAAAAGTAAGACAGGCAAAGGAAGCCTCGTTGAGGAGTTCATGGAATATTCCTGCGATAGTTTCTTCGAACAGCATTTGCTGAAGCCACCTACAGAGATTATGCTATTCCAATCATGACTTTGTATAATGTGACAGGATTAATTAATAACCCCATAGTGAAGCCTCCTCTAGATAACAGTGATCATGATATGGTTGAATTTTACATTCAGTTTGAGAAACAGAAAAGTGGGTCCAAGACTAATATTTTAAACTTAAATGAGGGAAATTATATAGACATGAAAGCAGAGATAGTTGAAGTCAACTGACATAAGTTTAAGAGATAGGTCAAAAGAGGTGAAATGGAGGACATTTTAGGTGATATTTCAAAAGAAAAGCAGTTATATTCTGATAAATAAGGAAAAAAAAAGTCCAAAGAGAGGACCTACAAGTGTGGTTAACTAAATAAGCTGAAAGATAGTATCAAACTTAAATGAAAATATATTTAAGGAAAGGCCAGTGAGCCAGAAGATTATTGGACAGAGTAACAAAAACACCAAGGGATTTAATCATAAGGGAAAATGAGAGAAGAGAAAAGTAGCTGGAAGTTGAAGTACTTTTTGTGGATAAAGAGGTTCCATTGGCTATACTGTACTTGGATATCTAGAAGGCATTTGATAGTATTACATCAAAGGTATTTTGTAGAAAATAAAAGCTCATGGAGTAGTGGGCAACATATTGGCATAGGTAGAAGATTAGCTAGCCAGCAATGAATAGAGAGTAGACATTAACAGGTCACTTTCTGGTTAACAAAATGTAATGAATGGTCTGGCACAAGGATCAGTGCCAGAGTATTTTTTGTTTTACAATTTATATAAATGACTTGGATAAAGAGACCAGAGATATGCTTGCCTAAATATTTTTCAATGAGGTCTTTTCTCCTTCTCATAAACTCCAGGACATATGAGTTCAGTTGATATCATCTCTCCTCTTACGACAAATCCACCAATCTGAATCAATCCAGTGAATCTTTGCTGCATCACCTACTTGATAAGTAAGGAAACTATAACCATGCACAACACTCCAAATATGGTCTCACCAAGGCCCTGTGCAACTGTACTCCTTGCTGTTCTACTCAAAAACCCTTGCAATTAATGCCACCCTATCAATTGCCTTCTGAACTGCTTGCTGTACCTGCATAGTTGCTTCCATTGACTGATGCATAAGGAAACCCAGGTCCCCTTGTACATCCGTGATGATGGGAACTGCAGATGCTGGAGAATCCAAGATAATTAAGTGTGAAGCTGGATGAACACAGCAGGCCAAGCGGCATCTCAGGAGCACAAAAGCTGACGTTTCAGGCCTAGACCCTAAGGGTCTAGATGCTGCTTGGCCTGCTGTGTTCATCCAGCTCCACACTTTGTTATCTTGTCCCCTGTACATCAGCATTTTCCGATCCAACACAATTTAAGTAAGACTTCACAATTCTGTTTTTCCTACCAAAGTGGACAACTTCCCAATTATCCATCATACTACATTTTTTTCTATTAATTTGTGGGATGTGGGTGTCGCTGGCTGGGCCAGCATTTATTGCCAGTCCCTAGTTGACCTTGTGAAGGTGGTGGTGAGCTCCCTTCTTGAACTGCTGCAGTCCTCCTGCTGTGGATTGACCCACAATACTGTTAGGAAGGGAATTCTACCATTTTGACCCAGCAACAGTGAAGGAACAACGATGTATTTGCCAGGATGGTGAGTGGCTTGGACGGGAACTTGCAGGGAATGGGGCTCCCATATATCTGCTGTCCTTGTCCTTCTTCCAGATGAATGTGGTCATGGTTTTGGAAGTTGCTGTCTCAGGATCTTTGGTGAATTTATACAGTGTATCTTGTAGATAGTACACACTGCTGCCACTAAGCATTGGTGGTAGGGGGTGGATACTTGTGAATACAATGTCAATTAGGCAGGCTACTTTGTCCTGGATGGCGTCAAGCTTCCTGGGTGTTGTTGGGGCTGCACTCATCCAGGCAAGTGGGGAGTATTTCTTCACACTTGTGACTTGTGCCTTGTAGATGGTGGGCAGGCTTTGAGGAGTCAAGAGGTGAGTTACTAGCCGCAATATTCCCAGCTTCTGACCTGCTCTTGTAGCCACTGTTATTATGTGGTGGGTCCAGTTGAGTTCCTGGTCAATGTGACCCCCCAGGATGTTGATAGTGGGGCATTCAGTGATGGTAACAATATTGAATGTCAAGGGGTTAGGGTTAGATTGTTTCTCATTGGAGATGGTCATTGATTGGCATTTGTGTGGCCTACTGTCACTTGCCACTTGTCAGCCCAAGCCTGGATATTGTCCAGATCTTGTTGCATTGGACATGGACTGCTTCAGAATCTGAGGAGTCACAAATGGTGCTGCATATAGTGCAATCATCGGCGAACACCCCCACTTTTGACCTTACGATGGAGGGAAGGTCATTGGTGAAACAGCTGAAGTTGCTTGGGCCTAGGACACTACCCTGAGGAACTCCTACAGAGATGTCCTGGAGCTGAGATGATTGACCTCCCACAACCACAACCGTCTTCCTATGTGTCAGGCCTGACTCCAACCACTGGAGCATTTGCCCCAATACCTATTGATTCCAGTTCTGCCAGGGCTCTTTGATGCCACAGTCGGCCAAATGCTGCCTTGATATCAAGGGCTGTCACTCTCACCTCCCCTCTGGAATTCAGCTCTTTTATCCATGTTTGAACCAAGGCGGTAATGAGGTCAGGCGCTAAATGGCTCTGGCAGAACCCAAACTGGGCATCGCTGAGAAGGTGCTGCTTGATAGCACAGTTACTGACACCATCCATCACACTACTGATGATTGAGGGTAGACTGATGGGGCCCACTCAACTTGCATAAATCACCACTAGAAGCCTCTTTACACGGTCCACATGACTCACAATATCAGAGATAATGGGAACTGCAGATGCTGGAGATTCCAAGATAATAAAATGTGAGGCTGGATGAACACAGCAGGCCAAGCAGCATCTCAGGAGCACAAAAGCTGACGTTTCGGGCCTAGACCCTTCATCAGAGAGGGGGATGGGGGGAGGGAACTGGAATAAATAGGGAGAGAGGGGGAGGCGGACCGAAGATGGAGAGTAAAGAAGATAGGTGGAGAGGGTGTAGGTGGGGAGGTAGGGAGGGGATAGGTCAGTCCAGGGAAGACGGACAGGTCAAGGAGGTGGGATGAGGTTAGTAGGTAGCTGGGGGTGCGGCTTGGGGTGGGAGGAAGGGATGGGTGAGAGGAAGAACCGGTTAGGGAGGCAGAGACAGGTTGGACTGGTTTTGGGATGCAGTGGGTGGGGGGGAAGAGCTGGGCTGGTTGTGTGGTGCAGTGGGGGGAGGGGATGAACTGGGCTGGTTTAGGGATGCAGGGACTCACAATATCATCTGTTTTAACGTTGTTAACAAACTTGGTAATATTTCATTGGGTTCCCTCATCTAAGTCATTGATATATCCCTGAAAGGGGGGAAACACTCTGCTGGAGATTTTCACCTTGCACTCAAAGGGGTTTGCAAGACACAAGGGGAAAAATCAGCATTTATACTGCAAGGGAGGAGCGTGCTGATTGGTTGCTGTCTGACTGGTAGAGATATTACCATTGATAAGGCACCCATTAATCCTGGTTGACAGTTAACTGCCAAGTATTGTTTTAACCTTTGAACTGGGCAGATTGACTCTGACTGGTCACAGCATTTCCCTGAGATCTGAACCAGTGAATGGCCTTCAATAGTGGTGAAGCCACTGGACTAGTAATCTATGAACCCTGGGTGAATGCTGTAGGGGCATGTGGTGGGTAGAAATTTTGAATTTAATTGAAAACAAAATCTGAAATGTTTTAATGGTGACAATGCAGCCACAGTTGATTGTCATAAAAATCGCTGATGTCTTTTTAGGAAATAAGATCTTCTATTCTACATGTGTCTCCAGACCCACAGCAATAAATTACCTTCTAGGCAATAAATGTTAGCTTAGCCCGCAATACCCAGATCCTGTAAGGATTTTGCTACGAACAGAGACTTCAACCTGCAACAATAAGCAGCAGGCTGGAAGATGTGGCAAATATCACATGGTATTAGGCAGAAAATGGCTGCCTAAATATTTTTGCCTCCTGCCACATTCACAGCCAGCATCAATGTTCCCCTCGCCAATCTCTGAGTCAACAGTTGGGGCAGCATTTCAATGATGAGAGCAACATTGAAGAAGTATTTAGACAGATGCATATGAACAGACAGAGAATCAAGGCATGTGGACCATGTGCAGGCAAGCTGGCTGGCTGAGTTCAGAAATATAACAGAGGGCCTGTCTCTGTTCTATGTTCTATGATGATGATCTTCATAAAGTGTAGATGTCCGACCGTTTGTTCCTTGCTAAGACTCAGGTAGGTAACGTACATCCTGACCCCCAACCCTTTCCTCAGGGAGAGGGTCCTCTCTCGTTGTCCTCTCTTTTTCAGGGATGCTTCCAACTCTGAGAGGACTCTCTGATTCTTCTGTCATGCCTCATGCAAGGAGGAACACCAACTGATCCATTCCTGTCTGGGAACAATACCTCAGTGCAGAAGGGAGTAAAACATCCTTTGTCACGACTACACCACTCCCAATGCACCTGGAATTATCGCACAGTCAGAAAAAGAAACACAAATTATCCTGTACACCCCTCCAACTCCCTTACCCACTCCACACTCCCCTCCAACTCCCATGTCCGCTCCACATTCCCCTCCAACCCAACCACACCTGAAACGTTTCCCTGCAATTGCAGGAAGTGCTACACCTGCCCCCACTCCTCCTCCCTCACCCACATCCCAGGCCGCAAGATGGCTTTCCACATCAAGCAGATGTTCACCTGCATGTCTGCCAATGCAGTATACTGCATCCATTGTACCCATTGTGGCCTCCTCTACATTGGGGAAACCAAGCGGAGGCTTGGGGACTGCTTTGCAGAACACCTCTGCTCGGTTCGCAATAAACAACTGCACCTCCCAGTCGCGAACCATTTCAACTCCCCCTCCCATTCCTTAGATTCCATGTCCATCCTGGGCCTCCTGCAGTGCCATAATGATGCCACCTGAATGTTGCAGGAACAGCAACTCATATTCCGCTTGGGAACGCTGCAGCCCAATGGTATCAATGTGGACTTCACCAGCTTCAAAAACTCCCCTCCCCCCACTGCATCCCAAAACCAGCCCAGCTCGTCCCCGCCTCCCTAACCTGTTCTTCCTCTCACCTATCCCTCCTCCCACCTCATCCCACCTCCTTGACCTGTCCGCCCTCCCCGGACTGACCTATCCCCTCCCTTCTTCCCCACCTACACGCACCTCTACAGGCTCCATCCCCGCCCCTTTAACTTGTCGGTCTTCTCTCCACCTATCTTCACCTCTATCCATCTTCAATCCACCTCCCCCTCTCTCCCTATTTATTTCAGAATGGTCTCCCCATCCCCCCTTCCTGATGAAGGGTCCCAACCCAAAACATCAAGCTTTCTTGCTCCCCTGATGCTGCTTGGCCCACTGTGTTCATCCAGCTTCACACCATATTATCTCAGATTCTCCAGCATTGGCAGTTCCTACTATCTCTTAGCCTGTACATTGTTGGCCAATCTTTCCTCCTGTTCAGTTATCTATGATGCAAGAGAGAATTAGCTGAAGCGTTGCTCTCCATAATGACAGCCCAGGTATCAAGCCATCAGTGTGGAATCACTGTGTTATGCCCTCTCCAGTTCCACTGTATGGTATCTAACCCCTTCCCTCTTATGGAAGCTGGCATGACAAATCCTAGGAGTGCATGCAGATAAACTTGCCATAGTACCAGAGCACCATAGAGCTGCTCTCTCATTAAAGAATGATAAGTCTGACCTGAGGGTGGACCTTCATGGTGATTTCAGTTGTTACCCAGACTCCCATGCACACATAGTTGAACTGCCTTTGGCATTAAAAAACTGTACTAAACCAAAGGAGGAGTTACCATCATTTCGTGTTTTACATCTATGGAAACTGCACATCATACTCGAAGTACCATCTGCCCAATGTTCCATCTCCAACAGAACTTGTTATGGGACTTTGTGTGGTCTCAGATAACCTGCCCTGTAGATGAGGTGAAATTGCTTGAGAAACATCTGTCTTTCCAGAAAAAAAAATCTGTGTGGGTGAGGAATAGGTCACTTGAATAGCTCCTGAATCCTGCAAACTTAGGTTTTTCTGCTCCTCTAATAATTGATATTCGGGAAATGTTGAGGGCAATCTGAATACAGTAGAACAGAATAGCCTTTATTGTCATATATATCAATGAGTAAAGTGAAAATTACAGCCAATTACAGTGCCAACTTAAAGTATCTAGGCACAGTTTCTTTAGTTACAAGATCTTAGACAAGAGAGATAAAATGTCCAGCATTACAGAAATAAAAGTATAATATGACAGACCATGCAGGCATCTAGCTACCAGTCTGTACCTGGCCCTGGTTACACACCATGAAGGTGACATGGCTCACCATGTCTGACATTTACGACATTTCACAGATAGCTTCGGCTGCAGAAATACCAACCCTCATGGAAGGAGACTTGATGGACGTGAGTGAATCAAACGCTTGTGGGCAAATTCATTTTTCTGGAAATTTCTGCTGGTTTGAGATTACACACAATATCCTTTCCACCAGCATTTATGTATTGACATTCTGGAATCAGATTATGGAGCTGATACAGGTCAAATCTGAATTCTTCTGTGTGAATCGTGCAGGTATTCCATTGATCATCACAGTGACAGAACCTTTAACATTGATGCAAAGAATGGAACCATAACCGCAACTCAACCCCTTGACCGCGAGGAGGTCCCTTGGTACAATTTAACCATCTCAGCATCAGAAGCAAGTAAGTCTTTGATACATTCATCTGAAATTCATCAAATAACATGCATAATTCTTCCATTTTCCTTGTAAGCTATTCAGTGTTTCTCATAGTAATCTCTCATGCTCAGTTTGTTTATTTCAAAGCAATGTTATCACCATTGGTTCCATCAGTTAATCAGTACCCGATGGATCCAAACATCAAAGTGTGCAGAACCAATGTGGGCAGATGGAGTTGAGAGACAGATCATTTGTGATCCTGTGCAAAGGTTAACAGTTCAAGGGTCTGCATAGCCTCCTTTGGTTTGATTTGATTTGATTTATTATTGTCATCCATACATTGATACAGTGAAAAGTTTTGCATGCAGTGCAGGCAGATCATTCCATGTAAAGTGCATCAGGGTAATAGAAAGAGTGAAGAATACAATGCTACAGCTACAGAGAAGGTGCACAAGAGTGAGATCAACATTAAATTTGAAATTTAAGAGGCCCATTCAGAAGTCTAATAAAAGTAGGGATGAAGCTGTTCTTGAACATGTCGGCACGTGTGCTTAAGCTTTTATATTTTCTGCCTGATGGAAGAGGTTGGAAGACATTACATCGGGGTGGGAGGGGCCTTTGATGATGTTGGCCTTTCTGAGGCAGCAATAAGTATAAATTGAGTTGATGGATGGATGGCTGGTTTGCATGATGGATTGGGCTCTATTCACAACTCTGCAGTTTCTTGCAGTCGTGGGCAGAGCTGTTGCTGTACTAAGCTGACATACATCCAGACAGAATGTTAGATTTCTAGGTCAAGCATTTACTTCTCATTTGTTTGCCCTGTCTAACTGCCAAGTTACAAGCAGTAAAAGGAATATGCATTTTTGCATACATTTATTTCCTCCAATTTCAATTGTCTTCGCAGCTGTGTCTTGTGAAATTAAGTTCATTCTATCACTGTGATTTATTTTTCACCCCACTTTATTTCCTACAAATAAAATATGTATTGAGTACAAGAGCAGGGAGATGATGTTGAACTTGTATAAGACTTCTGATCGACCTCAGCTGGACAGTTGTGGGCACCACATTATAGGAAAGATGTGAATGCATTAGAGAAAAGTGTAGAAGTGACTTAGAATAATGGTTTCAGGAATGAGAAATTTCAATTATGAGGATAGATTGAAGAAGTTAGGAATAATCTCCTTGGAGAGAAGAAGGCTGAGCGAAGATTTGGCAGAGGTTTTCAAATTCATGTGTGGGCTGGATAGAATAGGTAGGGAGAAGTTATTAACACTCATAAAAAGGAGAAAGTACAAGAGGACATGGATTGAAAGTGATCTTAAAAGGAGCAAGGATGATGTGAGAAGAGTAAATCATTTCACACAGCGAGTAGTTCAGATATAGAATGCACTGCCTGGAAAAGTGGTAAAGACAGGTTCAAATGAGGCATTCAAGAGGGGCATTCGATGTTTTTATCCAAATAACCAAAGTGCAAAGGTTTCAGAACAAAGTAGGAGATTGGCACAAGGTAAAGATGCTCATTTGAAGAGCAGATGCAGACACATTGGGCACTACACTGTGACACTTCTGAGATCCTGTCTTACATAATGGATGATCCAAGACTCTAATCATTAGCTTCAGGTCACCCAAGATTCTGAGTACATCTTCCTCTCCCATGACCTTGAGCATTGTTAAAATTTGTGAAGAGAACTGCCTCCCAATACACTCAGAAAATAACTTTAATTGACAGAGCATCTATACAGGTCAATGTTCAAAGCCTGTGCAGGCTGATTAGGTGAGCTTTGACAGGAAAAAGCTATCAATGCCGCCAGACTGAAGCAATAGCCCTGAATTTATTCATTAAACTATGAATTACATCAAAAACAAATTGTCCAGAACAACAATAAAAAAATTATGTATTTTTAGAGGAACACACAAAATAGGGGCCAGCAACCTGCTCCAGCGCTGTACCATTCAATATGCAGCTGTACAAAACTCTGGTGCGGCTGCACTTGGGGTATTGTGTACAGTTCTGGTCACCGCATTGTAAGAAGGATGTGGAAGCTTTGGAAAGGGTGCAGAGGAGATTTACGAGGATGTTGCCTGGTATGGAGGGAAGGTCTTACGAGGAAAGGCTAAGGGACTTGAGGCTGTTTTCATAAGAGAGAAGAAGGTCGAGAGGTGACTTAATTAAAACATATAAAATAATCAGAGGGTTAGATAGGGTGGATAGGGAGAGCCTTTTTCTGACGATGGTGACGGCGAGCACGAGGGGGAATAGCTTTAAATTGAGGGGTGAAAGATATAGGACAGATGTCAGAGGTAGTTTCTTTACTCAGAGAGTAGTAAGGGAATGGAACGCTTTGCCCGCAACGGTAGTAGATTCGCCAACTTTACGTACATTTAAGTCGTCATTGGACGAGCATATGGACGTACATGGAATAGTGTAGGTTAGATGGGCTTGAGATCGGTATGACAGGTCGGCACAACATCGAGGGCCGAAGGGCCTGTACTGTGCTGTAATGTTCTATGTTCTATATGTTCTATGATCATAGCTGATCATCTAACTCATTCCCCTGGTTTTCTCTTTCTTCTGCCATACCTTTTGATCCCTTTAGCCCTAAGAACTTGATCTGTTTCCTTCTCACAAACATGCAGTGTTTTGGTTTCAACCACTTTCTGCAGTAGAGAATTCCACAGCCTCATCTCTCTCTGGGTGAAGAAATTTCTCCTCATCCCAGTCCTGAATAACTCACCCCATATCCTTAAACATCCCAGTCATTTGGAACATCATTCCTGTCTAATCCTATTAGAGTTTTATTAGTTTCTGTGAGATAACCCCACCCACCACTTTTAGCAGCTTCAACATAATATAACCTCCCAAGATGCTTTGCAGGAGTATTTACACATAATACTTAATATCAGGCCACTGTCTTGCTAAGTCAAAAGACTTAAGGAAGTCAAGTATCTTAAGGAAAGAAAGGTAGTGAGGTGGAGAGGATTAAAGTAGTGATTCCGGAATTAGGTGCCTCACGCTGTTCAAATAAATTGTTGATTGATATCGGAGTGATCCATGATGGTGATATTGAAATCACATGACAAAGTAGAGAGATCAGCGAGGAACCAGAAGCTCTGATCCTACATGAAAGCCCAATGTATGGAGATAATTGGCTCAATCTAAAGATGTGGCATTGCAAGTGTTACATTGGATTGCACAAGGACAGAAATCACACAATCCCAGCTCATAGTTCAACAAGTTTATTTGAAAACACAAGCTTTCGGAGCCTCGGTCCTTCTTCAAATGTTAGTGAGAGAGGTGGAATCAGACACAGAATTTATCAGTAAAAGATCAAAGGCTTACACCACTGATGAGGATGTATTAAATGAATGTAAGAGGCTGTTAGACCTTTAATGAGTTAGAAGGTTTTAATTGATTAATATGGATGTGTAAATCCATACATACCTTCCAGGTCATGCCCCAAGATAACTAAAGGTTTCAAAAGTGTAAAAAAGAGGTGATATTTTAGGTCAGACACTGCATGTTAGGTGTGAGGCCTTGTTTACAATCTGTTTGTGTTTTGGTTTGGAGTCAGACTCCAGGCTGGTTTTATTTCTAAAGGTGGAACTTATAAAGCGCCACATTGACTGCCTGTCTAGAAATTGTGCCAAAACACAGCATCTTAGGATTGTTCAATACATCCTCATCAGTGGTGTGTCCTTTGATCTTTTACTGATAAATTCTGTGTCTGGTTCCACCTCCTTCACAAACACCTGAAGAAAGAGCAAGGCTATGAAAGCTTGTATTTTCAAATAAACCAGTTGGACTACAATTTGATGTCGTGTGATTTCTGACCTGGGAACTAAAGAGTTCAGTCATAGAAGTTTACTGTTTAAATCCATGATCTGCTGGGAAACTGGACAGCCCCAAACAAACCCCTATACTTCAACCACATGGCAAAGGTAAAGTCAATTTACCACCATCTCAGAGGACTGCTCTCTCAGTAGAGGGAGAGAAAGCTGGTGATAGTTTAAGCGGAGGGTCACTGCATTGCAGTTAAGGGGAGATGTTGAGAAGGAGAAACCTTCATGGAAAGTTCAGCTGGTGTGGGAATTGAACGGATGCTGTTGACGTCACTCTGCATGGCAAACCAGCCATCCAGCCAACTGAGCTAACCAAACCCCCATGCCAAAGCCAAAGTGCTCAGAATCAATTTATCTGAATGGATTTACTTTTACCGTGCTGCTGTCTTATTGGAGAGGGGTGACAGTTGGTTTAGATATTTCCAAGTCAATTTTGTTCATCTCCAGGGCAGGTGGGAGCTGAACCATGGCCTAATGTTTCAAGCGTAGGCACAGTACCACAACACCACAATGTCCTAAAACCTTGAAAGGACACTTTCGTTTTGAAAACTGACCCGCTCTGATGGGACAGAATCAAATTGGACTCTACTGCAACTCAGTCAAAGTCGGAAGTGAACCCAGTGCTGTTGGTGTTAATCCATATCATGGACCAGCCATCCAGCTGTCTGAGTTAACAGCTGGGTCAGCTAGAACATAGGACTGTACAGCACAGGAATAATTCCGAACATGATGCAAAATACAACTCATCTCTTCTGCCTGCCCTTGATCTATATCTCTCTATTCCTTGCATATTCATGTGCTTATTTAAAAGTCCCTTAAACGTCCCTATCATATCTGCCTCTACCACCACCCGTGGTAGCGTGTTCCACACTCCTACTGGTCTCTGTGTAAAAAACAAGCCCTTCATATCTCCTTTGAACTGTCTGCCTGTCACCATAAATGCATGACCCCGAGTATTAGACATTTCAATTCCGGGAAACAGATTCTGACAGTCAACCCTATCTCATAATTTTATAAACTTCTATCAAGTCTCCCCTCAGCCTCTGTCACTCAAGGGAAAGAAAACACTAGTTTTTCTAGCCTCTCCTTATGGGCCATACCTTCTAACCTAGGCAGCATCCCGGTAAACCTCTTCTGAACCCTGTCCGAAGCCTCCACATCCTTCCTGTATGTGGCGACCAGAATTGAATGCAATACTCTAAGTGTAGCCTAACCAAAGTCGTAAAAAGCTGCTACATAAGATCCTGACTCTTCTTCAGGGAAGTGAGTACAATAAAAGCAAGCATACCATAGGCCTTCCTATCTGTGTAGCTGCTTTCAGTGAGCTGTGGACTTGAACCCCAAGATCCTTCTGTGCGTCAATGCTGTTCAGGGTCCTGACATTATCTGTATACTTTTCCTTAACATGTGATCTCCCCAAGTGCAGCTCCCCACACTTATCCGGATTAAACCTCATCTGCCATTTCTGCACCCATTCTGCAACTGTATCCTTTGACAACCTTCTACACCATCCACAACTCCTCCAGTTTCTGTGTTGTGTGCCAATTTACTAACCCACCCATCTACATTTTTATCCAAGTCACACACACACACATATATATATATATATATATATATATATATATATCACAAACAGCAGAGGTCCCAGTATGGGTCCCTGAAGAACACCACAAGTCACTGAGCTGCAGCCAGAAAAACACACTTCCACCACTACCTTCTGCCTTCTATGGGTAAGCCAATTCTGAATCCACGAGGCCAAGTCACCATGGATCCCAAGCATTTTCACCTTCTGGATGAGCCTACCATGAGGGACCTTACTAAAATCCATGTAGACAATGTCCAACTAGCGGGGTGGTTGGTTTGATGCTGCATAGTGATGCCAGCATCATAGTGTTCGGTTTCCACTGCTGGCTGAGGTTACCATGAGGGGCTCTCCTTCTCACCCTCTTACCCCACCTAAGGCACGATGACCCTCAGGCTAAACCACCACCAGTCATCTCTCTTTAACGTGAGAGCAGTTCTATTGCCCAGTATGACTACTGGAAACTTTCCCTTTTTGGTTTACTGTCTGTGCCTGGGAAGCTGGTGAATGAATACAATGTCTTAAAGAAGGGAACGCCAGTCTTCATGATTGATAGTTGAAAGAAAGAAAGTTCTGACAAAACAAACACAGTGTTTACATAGAATTTGGAGCAGGCCATTCGACTCCTCCAGCTCGCTTTGTCATTTAACATGATCATGGCTGAGCATTAAGCTCAATACCCTAATCCATCCCATTATCTCTGACCCTAATCCTACCTTCCTCACTGTATCCTTAGATCCCTTTAGCCACAAGACCTATATCCAACTCCTCCTTGAAAACACAATGTTTTGGCCCCCAACAACTTTCTGCAGTGGTGAATTCCAGGCTCACCACTGTCTGGGTGAAGAAATCTCTTCTCATATCAGTTCTAAAATATTTATACCTTATCCTTAAACTATGACCCCTGGTCTGGACTCCCCTGCAGCTTTCCTGCATCTAACCTGCCTAGTCCTGCTGGAATTGTATAGGTTCCTATGAGATCCCCCTTTATTATTCTAAACTGCAGTGAATAAATCCTAACTGACTCCGTCATAGAATCCTAACAGTGCGGAAACAGGCCAATCAGCCCATCAAATCCACCTTGCCCCTCTGAACATCCTACTCAGACCCAACCTCCCCCCTGCCATCTTATCCCTGTAATGCTGCATATCCCATGACCAATTTACCTAGCCTGCACACTGTCACGTATTTAATGTGGCTAATCCACCTAGCCTGCCTATTGTTGCACAGTCGGAGGAAACTCAAGCAGACACGGGTGAGAATACGCAAACTCCAGATAGACAGTCACCTGAGGTCCTTGGCACTGTGAGGAAGCATTGCTAACTACTAGTCCATCTCCTCATATATCAGTGCTGCTGTTAATGGAAACAGCAAAGGCTATTTGGTGGGCCTTTGCTGCACTCCCTCACTCCCACTATAGTTCGAACATCCTCTTCAGATGAGATGAAAATTGCATGCAATATTCCAGGTGTTACCTCACAAATGTTCCATATAATTGAAACACCCATCTCTGCCCCAGTATTCAAATCCTCTCTCTATGAAGTCCAAAGTATAGTTTGCTTTTTTTAAATTACCTACTGCACCTACATGCTTGTTTCCAGTGACTAGTGCACAAGGACACCCAGATCTCATCGAATATTTTTATCTCTCAACTTAAAGATATTCAGATAATAAACGCCTTTTCTTTTAATTTTGCTCACAAAGTTTCAAAAATTGTTTCAGGACTATACTCACGAACACAGCTCAATGTTCCCATTAACTTCAAAAACCAACAGATCAAAACTATGTCTATTCAGCAGAACATTTTATTGCAAACACGCTAAGTATGAAACAATTGAATTTCAACACATCATCTCTTTTAAAAATTCTTTCAGATTCTCTTTCTTTCAACTTAATTTTTTTAATGCCAAATCAAATAATGACATTACAGTAACACAACTATCATCAACATTGGTGTAGTTCTAGTATAATAATATTTTAATTCTTTGATTGTATCAAATTAAATTGCCTGCTTCATTTCAAAAGACCCAAAGAGTGTTGACTGAATTGTTCTTCCTCTCAGGTGAAAATAATTTGCTATCTTCCATTTTATATGAATCAGCAATTTTTTTTGGTAAGAACCACAAGACAATTGCAGCAAATGTGCAAGGGTTTGAAATGTTATTCTTTCCTGGAATTTGGTTCTTGCTGGCAAAGGTCTATATGTGAACTGTGTAGCTTCCTCAGCTGTAACAGAAGACAATTACAAGTCAGCCACATTGCGGTGGGTCCACATATAGATCAGACCTGGTAAGGACAGCAGATTTCCTTCCCTGAAAGGGTATCAAATTTATAGGAATTACATATGAGAGTTGACCATTCAGCTGTTCAAACCCATTCCACCATTCAATGAGATAATGTGTCATCTGATTGTAACAACAAGACTACCTTTCTGTCTATCTCCAAAGCATTCCTCCCCTTTGCTGATCAGGAATTTGTCTACCTTTGCCTTGTAAATGTTTGGGAAATCTGCAAACACCAAAAAGAGAGTTCAAAAGATTTGAGGCAACGTTTTGAGGAAGGCAGTGGTGCATTGGCAATAACAGCAGCTTAGTAATCCAGAACTCTTGGGTGATGTTCTGGACACGTGGGATCAAATCCCACCAAAGTAGCTAGGGAAACATTAACTCAATAAAATGTGGAGTTTAATAAAAAGCTAACTTCAGGGAAAGAAATCAGCTATTTTTCCTGGCCTCCATTTTACTCCAGGCCTATAAACATGTGGTTGACTCTTATTTACTGCCTGGAATGGCCCAGCAAGCTGTTCAGTTTAAGTGCAATTAGGGATGGACAACAAACGCTGGCACTTGCCAGTGACCAACAAATCCCATAAATGATTGTTTTAAAAACTCATGACTCCCTAAGAAAACAAAATTCACTAAAGCCTGTGTTTTAAATGGATGACCCCTAATTTTGATATTCAGTCATTCCCTCCTCTCCCCGACAATATAATCCCCTTGGTCCTCTCTTTCTGCCACACAAGCCTCTGTGTCCAAAGGACCACAATAATGCTGATGTTGCAGGTACCTGTGTAGCCTGGCCAGCATTTCTGCCTCAGGCCTGCTGCATCGAAGCCCAACGCAAGTTGGAGAAACAACATCTCATTGTCCACCTTAGAACCTTACAGCCCGCAGGACTCAACATTATCACAGTTTCAGAATGTAAACACCCCTCACCCTCTCTCTATGTTTGTTACCCTCTGAAGTGATTGTAATGAGAGCCGCCAGTTGGAACTCAGGGAAGATGAGTTCCCTGATTGGGGCTGTTAATCTTGTCCAGTCAGGGAGCCCTGGCTGACAGATATCAAAAGGAGTGTCAGAGATTCTGTTCACTCTGAGAGCTGGCTCTGAGGGAGCTGGATCAGTGTTAAGGACTCTGCATGTGTAAATAAAGGGTGACTTGGTGAAGGGTTACTGACCTTAATCTAGTTATTCCACCATCCCTCCAACACACTCTATTTCTTATTTTGTATGGCTGGCTTTCAGCAAAGCCAGCTCATTTTGTTCCCATTTACCTTCCCACTAGTACCCTAACCAATATTTGCCTCTCTCTTGGCTTACCATCAATGATCTGTTTGTTTGCTGACATCACCATAAATACCGCCTTTTCCCAGATTTTTTCAGCTCTGACAAAGTGTTGCCCGACTCGAAATATTAACTTTGTTTTTCTCTCCACAGTAGCTGCCAAAATTATTGGATTTTTTCAGCACTTTCTGTTTTTGATTCAATTAGAAGAACATAGAGCATTACAGCGCAGTACAGGCCCTTCGGCCCTCGATGTCGCGCCGACCTGTGAAACTAATCTGAAGCCCATCTAATCTACACGATTCCATTATCATCCATATGTTTATTCAACAACCATTTAAATGCCCCTAAAGTTGTTGAGTCTACTACTGTTACAGGCAGGGCATTCCACGCCCTTACTACTCTCTGAGTAAAGAACCTACCTCTGACATCTGTCCTATACCTATCACCCCTCAATTTAAAGCTATGTTCCCTCGTGCTAACCATCACTATCCAAGGTAAAAGGCTCTCACTGTCTATCCTATCTAATCCTCTTGTATGTCTCTATTTAGGCACCTCTTAACTTTCTTCTCTCTGACGAAAACAACCTCAAGTCCCTCAGCCTTTCCTCATAAGACCTTCCCTCCATACCAGGCAGCATCCTAGTAAATCTCCTCTGCACCCTTTCCAATGCTTCCACATCTTTCCTATTTCTTTCATGGTTAACATTGCTCAGAGAAGCTTTATATTCCACATTTTCTGGAAGAAATGAACTGAAACTAAGTCCCGTAAAACTGCCCTGGTGGGATTCAGACCCACATCTACAATAGCAACATTTCAGAGGCACTTTCACAGACACTTGAGCAGGCAGAGAATAGAGGCATGCGGATTATGTGCAGGCAGAAGGGATTAATTTAGAATGGCATCACGGTCAGCACAGACATGTGGGCCAAAGGGCCTGTTACTGTGCTGTACTGTTCTATGCTTTATGCGCCAAAGCATTAATCTGAGTGGCTTGATTACTAGGCCTGCAGTCTTACCAGAATGCCGCCATTACCCTCATGAAAATTGATGGACTCAGTTTGCAGAAAAGATCTGCAGACATAAGGGAATAGACACTTGATCCTCATCCTCTCGATTCTTCACATTTCCTCCAGGTAACGTTCAGAAAGTGACTTCAGTCTCCGTGCATATCCAGGTTCTCGATGTCAACGATCATCCTCCAGAATTCCCGGCTCCATACAAAACATTTGTCTGTGAAAACGCAAAGCATGGGCAGGTAAGAGGTCCCTGGGAAATGTGAGACTGTATCCGTCGTCATGATAAAACAAAGAACTGCGGGTACTGGAGATCTGAAGCAAAAACAGAAATTGCCGAAGTTCTGTCCAATTACAAGAAACACTTGCTCTGCCTGCTTTGCTGCTGGAGCAGCTGAATTTCACCAGCAATTTCTGTTTTTGCTTCAGTTGTAATGTTGTTTCGTGGTGGAAATGGATCAGAGCCTCAGTTCCCAGTTCCTGCTTTGGCCACATGGTGTGTGCTACTCTTGAGACAATTGTTATTTGAAATGTAAAACAGTTTCCAGCAATTGCAGTGGTTGGGGATTTTTTTTCCATTTTCGTGCTCAATCCCAGCCAGTCGTTCGGCAGTGTCACAGTTTTCTTTTCAATGGACTCAATGGCTGGGATAGTATTTATTGCCCATCCTTAATTGGCCTTTAAATGCTGGGGCAAATGCGGAGAGTACTTGAAAGTCAACCACAAATCAGTCTGGAGTCACGTGCAGGCCAGGCCGAGCCAGGATGGCAGATTCCTTTCCCTAAAGTACATTAGTGAACCAGCTGGGTTTTTACAACAATCTACAACAGTTACACAACCACAACATAAAAACTGAAAGAAATGCGGATGCTGTAAATCAGGAACAAAAACTGAAGTTGCTGGAAAAGCTCAGCAGGTCTGGCAGCATCTGTGAAAGAAAAAAACACAGTTAGCCTTCTGAGGAAGGGTCACTGGAACCGAAATGTTAATTCTGTTCTTTCCTTCAGAGATGCTGCCAGACCTGCTGAGCTTTTCCAACAACTTTGTTTTAGTCACGTAATCACCACCAGGTGAGAGTACTTCCAGATTTTTTATTGAATTCAAATTTCACATTGGACCACTGTCCACAGAGCATTTTCCTGAGGGTCTGGGTTACTCATCCAGTGATAGTCCCATGATGCCAGCCCCTTGCCTACTATTGGGGATCCTGCCAGAATGAGACCCATGGAGAGGAAACATCTGCCGCCCCACCCCCACCCCGGTGCAGCTGGCCAATCAGATGTCAATGCTGCTCCAGCAATCTCAGCGTTTTATCTCAGCAATGCCAGGATTTGATACGAACAACCGCACTCCCTCCTCTGATGAGGATAGACACCCCTTTCTGAGAAAGGTTGGTGCTGTTTGGGGGGAGGTTGGGAATGTGAGGTGAGGAATGAGGGGATGCGGAGGGTGTGGGGCATGGGAGGGGGGTCGATTGCCGTTGTGTGTAAGGAAGAAGGGTGGGTCAAGGAGGCTAACTGCCTGCCCTAAATCCCTCAGTGTGGCACAAACGAGTGAGGATCAATGGAGACCTCCCCTCAGTTAGCCCACACTGGCCTGCCTCCCAGTAGGACAAATCAATCTCATCCAGCCTGCAGCTGAAATGATTGCTGCCCAGTGGGATGAGTCCTTTCAGTAGCTGTTCATCAGTTGCTACAGGATCTCAATAGACAGCAGGGGCTTCCCACCCAGGACTTAGCTCCTGTGGTGGTGGATATCTGGAGGGTATCTGCTTGTTGCCAACCTCCTCCCAATTATCTGACATCTTCACCAGCTCCTATGTCTAGGAGGGCAAAATGCCATCCATTGAATCCATGGGAAGAACTTGCTCAGTAGGCCTCAGATACCTGCTATGAGGGTAAGCGTGAATAGGGGTCTGTACTGTGTGAGAGAGACACCCTAATAGGACTGTTATTGAATTAGAATTATAGGGCCATAGAGGTCTACATCCCATCGAGCCAGCACCAGCCACCACCTAACTATTCCAATCCTTTTTCCCAGCACTTGGCCCACAGCCTTCAGCACCTTGACACTGCAAGTGCTTTTGGTGAATTTGCCAATCTCTCCAACCAGTAAATATAACAAGAGCAAGGGTGGGGAGGGGGAGAGAGAGACACGTGTGAGCAGTGGGTGTCGTGATGGTGAAAACCATACCATGGGGTGACCTGCTACAGTTGGCGTCAGGTGGGCAGACTGGAGCAGTAGTGCCCATTTCTGCCAGAACCTAACCCCCGAGGGAAAAGAACTGTGCTGTTCACCTTATCTATATCCCTCATGATTTTATAAACCTCTATAAGGTCACCCCTCAATCTCTTACACTTCAGGGGAAAAAAGGATCCCAGCCTATCCAGCCTCCCCTTTATAACTGAAAAACGCTCAAAGTTTTTCCGCGCTCTTTCCAATTTAATAATATCCTTCCTCGTGAACACTGTCTGGACTGCCCCCAATGTCAGCCTATCTTTCCTCAGATAAGGGACTCAAAACTGTTTACAGTATTCCAGTTGGTTGGGAGGTGGGATAACGAGCACATGTACCATGTCATCTCAACCCCAAGCCTAGCCCCTCATGTCCTCAAACATCATCTCAGTGGTTCGGTGGTACTCCTCTGCCTGAACAGAAAAACGTGTAGGATTTCATAAAAGAAATCTCAGATTGACAAGATGCCACTGGCTCAAATGCAGCAAGTGTGAAACCAACATTCCAATTTATAGCTTGAAATGATATATGTCGCTGCAAAAGTGTTGCAGTGAATCTATCCCCGTCACACCTCAGATATCACACTCTCAACCTTTCACAAAAAAATGGCATTTCAAAGAAAATGTTAGGGATCAGGGGTTAAAGAAAAAGCAAAGGACTGTTTGCTTTTCGTCTGCAGTGAGCTGTTATGCTTTGGGACACACTTGAAAGGCAGCAGCTTCAATGGTTACTGTTCAAAAGGGAAGGCATCAAATAGAAAGAGAAGGATGAACACGGCAGGCCAAACAGCATCAGAGGAGCAGAAAAGCTGATGTTTTGGGTGTAAACCCTTCTTCAGAAATGGGGGAGGGGTTGGGGGTTCTGAAATAAACAAGGAGAGATGGGGAGGTGGATAGAAGATGGATAGAGGAGAAGATAGGTGGAGAGGAGGCAGACAGGTCAAAGAGGCGGGGGTGGAGCCAGTAAAGGTGAGTGCAGGTGGGGTGTTGGGGGGGGGGGATAGGTCAGCCCAGGGAGGAAGGACATGTCAGGGGGACAGGATGAAGCTAGTAGGTGGGAGATGGGTGTGGGGCTTGAGATGGGATGAGGGGATAGATGGGAGGAGGAACAGGTTAGAGAGGCAGGGACAAGCTGGGCTGGTTGTGGGATGTAGTCGGGGGAGGGGAGATTTTGAAGCTTGTGAAGCTGAGCTCCTCCCATGAGGAGCTTGAACAGTTCATCCAAATCACTAACACCTGCCACCCCAACCTAAAGTTCACCTGGACGATCTCTGATACCTCTCTGTCCTTCCTGGACCTGTCTGTTTCCATCTCTGGTAACCACCTGGAAACCAATATCCATTTGAAGCCCACAGACTCCCACAGCTACCTAGAATATGCCTCCTCCCACCCAGCTTCCTGCAAAATTGCCATCCCCTATTCCCAATTCCTTTGCCACCGCTGCATCTGCTCCCAGGATGAAGCATTCCACTCCCATGCATCTCAGATGATCTCATATTTCAAGGACCGCAACATCCTCCCGACAGTGGTCAAAAACGACCTCGACCGTGTCTCCCACATTTCCCGCAACTCAACCCTCACAATAACCGCCAAAAGAGAATCCCCCTCGCCCTCACATGCCATTCCACCAGCCTCCGGATCCAACACATCATCCTCTGACATTTCCGCCATCTACAATCTGACCTCACCACCAAAGACATTTTTCCCTCCCCACCATTATCTGTTTTGCAGAGGGACCACTCTCCCCATGACTCCCTTGTCTGCTCAACACTCCCCACCAACCCCACTGCCCCCGGCACCTTTCCCTGCAACCGCAGGAAGTACGACACTTGCCCCCACACCATCTCCCTCACCCCCATCCCAGGCCCCAAGAAGACCTTCCACATCAAACAGATGTTCACCTGCACATCTGCCAATGTGTTATACTGTGTCTGCTGTTCCTGATGTGCCCTCCTCTACATTGGGGAAACCAAGCGGAGGCTTGGGGACTGCTTTGCAGAACACCTACGCTTGGTTCGCACTCAACAGCTGCACCTCCCAGTCGCGTACCATTTCAACTCCCCCTCCCATTCCTCAGACGACATGTCCATCCTGGGCCTCCTGCAGTGCCACAATGATGCCACCCGAAGGTTGCAGGAACAGCACCTCATATTTCGCTGGGGAACGCTGCAGCCCAATGGTCTCAATTTGGACTTCACATGCATGAAAATCTCCCCTCCTCTAACCACATCCCAAAACCAGCTCAGCCTGTCCCCGCTTCCTTAACCTGTTTGTCCTCCCACCTATCCCTTCCTCTCACCTCAAGTTGCATCTCCATTTCCTACCTACTAACTTCATCCCACCCCCTCGACCTGCCCGTCCTCCCTGGACTGACCTATCCCCTCCCTAACTCTCCACGTACACTCACCTTTATTGGCTCCAACCCTGCCTTCTTTGACCTGTCTCTCTCCTCTCGACCAATCTTCTCCTTTCTCCAGCTTCTATCCGCCTCCCCCTCTCTCCCTATTTATTTCAGAACCCTCTCCCCCTCCCCCATTTCTGAAGAAGGTTCTCGGTCCAAAACATCAGCTTTATTGCTCCTAAGATGCTGCTTAGCCTGCTGTGTTCATCCAGCTCCACACCTTGTTATCTCTGATTCTCCAGCATCTACAGTTTCTAATATCTCAAATAGAGAGGGAATATTTGCAGGAATGCCCGAAGCAGATGGGATAGTGCGACAAATCAGATTGCTGTCTCTGAGAGCTAACATGTGTATGATGGGTTGAATGGCTCCTGTTCTGTGCTGTAAGATTTGATGGAGGAGCAATTGGGTGAGGTCTGAAACCAGCATCATGGTTTACCCAAACATTGTGTTGAAGGGCCTGTACTGTGCTGTACTGTTCTCTTCTACGTTCGAATTCAGTCACAAACCACCATCTTTTTTTAATTAAGGTTGTGGGCATCACTGGCATAGTCAGAAGTAATTGCCCGGCCCTAATTGCCCTTGATCAGATTTTCAATCAGTAAGGGAATAAAGGGTCATGCCAAAAAGACGGGAAAGTGAAGTCGAGAATACTCAAAACAGCCACAATCTCATTGAATGGTGGAGTAGGCTCGATGGGCTGAATGGTCTAATTCCGCCTCTTACATCTTAATGAGCTGCTCAGCATTTCCCGGAAGATGATCAGAACTGCACACATTTCTCCAGAAGAGGTCTCACCAACACACTGTACAACCTCAACATGATGTCTCAATTCCTATACTCAAAGTTCTGAGCAGTGAAGGCAAGCGCGCTAAATACCTTCTTAGTGACTCTGTCTACCCTTAATGCAACTGTCAAAGAATTATGTGCCTGAACCCCTTGGAGTGCTCAGACATTGTAGCTGCAGTTCTAGCCTGAAGCCTGTGTTACGGTTCTGCACAACCTCATCACCATGAGGATAAACCATTGAAAGCTTTCAAGAAAGTCCTCAGACAGCACCTTCCAAACCCACTACCGCTCCCATCTAGAAGGACAATGTCAGCTGATATATAGAAACACCATCACCTGCAAGTTCCACTGCAAGCCACTCACCATCCTGACTTGGAAATATATTGCTGTTCCTTCAGTGTCATTGGGTCAAAATCCTGGAATTCCCTCCCTAACAGCAGACTGGGTCTACCTGCAGCACATGGACTGCGATAATTCAAGAAGCTAGCCAATAGCCTTCTGGTGTTATCACTGGACTGTTAATCTAAGAACCCAGTTGATGTTCCAAGGAAATAAAATGTGAGGCTGGATGAACACAAGCAGGCCCAGCAGCATCTCAGGAGCACAAAAGCTGATGTTTCGGGCCTAGACCCTTCACCCTCTGATGAAGGGTCTAGGCCCGAAACATCAGCTTTTGTGCTCCTGAGATGCTACTTGGCCTGCTGTGTTCATCCAGCCTCACATTTTATTATCTTGGATTCTCCAGCATCTGCAGTTCCCATTATCACTGATATTCCAAGGAGCTGGGTTCAAGCCTGGCTATGGCAGATGGTGGAATTTGAATTCAATAAAATCAACTGACAGGAAAAGCTCACCTGGTTCACTGATGTCCTTTAGGGAAGGAAACTGCCGTCCTTACCTGGTCTGGCCTACATGTGACTCCAGACCCACAGCAATGTGGTTGACTCTGAACTGCCCTCTGGGCAATTAGGGATGGGCAATAAATGCTGCCTGGCCAATGACACCATCATCTTGTGAATGAATAATAGAAAAAAAAGATAGCTCAGGAACAGACAATAAATGCTGGCCTAGCCAGTGATGCCCATGTCCCAGGAGTGAAAGAAAGGAAATAGCTCTTTGAGCTAAAGGGCTCAAAAGGTAAAGGATGAAAGCACAAACGGGTTACATAACTGATTGAACAGTCACGGTCATATTGAATAGTGAAGTTGATTTAACGGGCGAAATGGTCAATTTTCTAAAGAAGGGCCTTGGCGCGAAACATCAGCTCTCCTGCTCCTCTGATGCTGTATGGCCTGTGTTCATCCAGCTCGACACCTTGTTATCTCAGATTTTCCAACATCTGCAGTTCCTATTAACTCCTGCTCCTGTTTTTTTTATTGTTCTATATTTGGAAGCACTTGCAGCACAAATTGTATTTAGTGTGTTCTGTTTCCTGTATTCTAGTCTACATGTGTGCACGGTATTCTGTGTACATTCTACAGTCTCCCTCAATCCTCATGTGTGCACTGAATTCTGTGTACATTCTACAGTCTCCCTTGATCCCCTCGTGTGCACTGTATTCTGTATACATTCTACAGTCTCCCTCAATCCTCATGTGTGCACTGTATTCTGTGTACATTCTACAGTGTCCCTCAATCCCCATGTGTGCACTTAATTCTGTGTACACTCTACAGTCTCTCTTAATCCTTATGTGTGCACTGAATTCTGTATACATTCTACAGTCTCCCTCAATCCCCAGGCATGCACTGTATTCTGTGTACATTCTACAGTCTCCCTCAATCCCCATGTGTGCACTGAATTCTGTGTACATTCTACAGTCTCCCTCAATCCACATGTGTGCACTGAATTCTGTGCATATTCTACAGTCTCCCTCAATCCTCGTGTGCACTGAATTCTGTGTACATTCTACAGTCTCCCTCAATCCCCATGTGTGCACTGAATTCTGTGTACATTCTACAGTCTCCCTCAATCCTCGTGTGCACTGAATTCTGTGTACATTCTACAGTCTCCCTTAATCCCCATGTGTGCACTGAATTCTGTGTACATTCTATAGTCTCCCTCAATCCCCATGTGTGCACTGAATTCTGTGTACATTCTACAGTCTCCCTCAATCCCCATGTGTGCACTGAATTCTGTGCAAATTCTACAGTCTCCCTCAATCCCCATGTGTGCACTGAATTCGGTGTATATTCCACAGTGTCCTTCAATCTCCATATGTGCACTGAATTCTATGTACATTCCACGGTGTCCCTCAATCCCCATGTGTGCACTGAATTCTGTGTCCATTCCACGGCATCCCTCAATCCCCATGTGTGCACTGAATTCTGTGCATATTCTACAGTCTCCCTCAATCCTCGTGTGCACTGAATTCTGTGTACATTCTACAGTCTCCCTCAATCCCCATGTGTGCACTGAATTCTGTGTACATTCTACAGTCTCCCTCAATCCTCGTGTGCACTGAATTCTGTGTACATTCTATAGTCTCCCTCAATCCCCATGTGTGCACTGAATTCTGTGTACATTCTACAGTCTTCCTCAATCCCCATGTGTGCACTGAATTCTGTGCAAATTCTACAGTCTCCCTCAATCCCCATGTGTGCACTGAATTCTGTGTATATTCCACAGTGTCCTTCAATCTCCATATGTGCACTGAATTCTATGTACATTCCACGGTGTCCCTCAATCCCCATGTGTGCACTGAATTCTGTGTACATTCCACGGCATCCCTCAATCCCCATGTGTGCACTGAAATCTGTGTACATTCCACAGTGTCCCTCGATCCCCATGTGTGCACTGAATTCTGTGTACATTCTACAGTCTCCCGCAATCCCCATGTGTGCACTGAATTCTGTGTACATTCTACAGTCTCCCGCAATCCCCATGTGTGCACTGAATTCTGTGTACATTCCACAGTGTCCCTCGATCCCCATGTGTGCACTGAATTCTGTGCACATTCCACAGTGTCCCTCGATCCCCATGTGTGCACTGAATTCTGTGCACATTCTACAGTCTCCCGCAATCCCCATGCGTGCACTGAATTCTGTGTACATTCTACAGTCTCCCGCAATCCCCATGCGTGCACTGAATTCTGTCTGTACCCTGCAACATCCCTGAATGTGGACACTTGATGACAGCACTGTGAAGCCTTGGAAAATAAAGTGCCTGACCTCCCCCTCCCGAGATGTTACCCGTTGGGAGCCACAAAGGACTTGTTTGCTAAAATGACAGTGATGGCCCTGAAACTATTTGTTGCACTGAATTGAACTTTGCAGGGTACGATCCCAAAACCATTAGCTTTCTGTTTTACACTTCCAACATCTCAGTCATGTGTCTTCCTCCAGGACATGTGCTGGTGAAGAACAATTTCCTGAAACTTGCCACCAGGGCTCTGACTCACCTTCAGGGTGTGCTTATTGACAGTAACTCTCTGAGAGAGTATTCAAGCATTGGCTTTAGAAGAAACATGGTGAAGCGCAGTTCATCGCAACAGCAATACATTGCAGCTGTGTTCTGACCAGATATATGCCAATCAGAGCAAACAAGGTGTAGAGCTGGATGAACACAGTAGGCCAAGCAGCACCAGAGGAGCAGGAAAGCTGACGTTTCTTCAGAAAAAGTGTCTAGAGCCGAACCGTCAGCCTTCCTCCTCCTCTGACGCTGCTTGGCCTGCTGTGTTCATCCAGCTCTACACCTTGTTATCTCAGATTCTCCAGCATCTGCAGTTCCTACTATCTTTAGCCTGCCTATCAGCTTGTGTCAAAACGAAGGACATGGTGAGGTCTGTGAGTTCTGTGTTTAATCTGATCTTCTCCCTCTCTTACTTTAGCTGATTCAAACCATCAGCGCAGTAGATAAGGATGAGCCATCGGAGAGACAGCACTTTTATTTCACCCTGGCACCAGATGCTGCCAGTAATCCCAATTTTACTGTCAGAGATCATCAAGGTAGGACACAAGGGGTATGTCATAGTTAATGGGCTTTATACCTACTCAGGCATTCTGTGATGATCCCTGCTGTGTACAAGATTGAACTTCTGATACTAACTGGATCTTGCACCTTATCAACACGCTTTCTGGTGTGTGATACACAATAATTATCAAGGATACAACAGGCACAGCAGCAACAGACAATCTCATTATTGTAAAAGCATCTGTTGCCTGTTTGCCAGTCAAAAAGCATCAACTCCTTGTGCCCCTGGAATACTGTAAATCAGCAAAGTGCTGGCAGCTCCACGCTCTCCTGTCACTGTAGCATCTTTTTGGTTCTTGCTTCTTGAGTGCGACCAATCCATCCACATGTCAGTTGGGACATGATTTAATTTGCTGTGTGCATGTTGTGACGTTCAGCTCCTCCGAACAATCTTATTGTGCTGTCACGCTTCATCAGAGGATTTTAATGTTTGAGTAATGGCTTTATTTTCTTTCCTCTCTCTATGTCTCTCTTCTTCAAGCCCTTCTCTTCCTTTTACTCGCTCTCTCTATCCCTCTTCTTTCCTCTCCCCCTCTCTCATTCTTTCTAACTCTTTCTCTTCTTTCTCCTCTCTCCTCCACCCTATTTCTCTGCCTTCTTCCATTCTCTCTCTCTCTCTTCCTCTGTCTCTTCATCGCTGCCTTCCTCCCTCTTTTTCTTCATACCCTCACTTTGTCTCATCGTCTCTATGGACCCTCTTCCTCCATCAAAATCTTCTTCCTTCTATTCTCTCTCTTTCTCTGTCTGTGTCCATCTTCCATCTTACCCTCTTCCCTCACTCTTTCTTACTCCTCTGCTCCCTTCTGTCTTTCTTTCTCCCTCGATCTCTTCCTCTACCCTTTTCCTCCTTCTCTGTCTTCCTCCCTCTTACTCTTCCTTCCTTCACTCTTTTTTCTTCCTGTCACCTCTCTTCCGTCTGCTTTCTTTTTTTTTTCCTTCTTCTTTCATTCTCTTCTTCCTTACCCCTCCTCTCTTTCTTCTTGTCTCCCTCCCACAGCCCCTGCATCTCTCACTTTCTTTCTCTCTCTCTCTCTGTCCCTCTCTCATACTCTCTATCTGCCTTTCTCTCTTCCTCTATTGCACCTGTCTTTTTTCCATAGTTGGCTAAATGTTATTGAAGTTGTCTATTGTTTTCAGTGTCAGTATATATTAATGATTGACCCCGCTTTGAATTTAGTTTATCCAGAATGGAATTATTCACCCATTCCTAGTCAGAAGGAAGGAACTTGTTCTCAAATGCAAGTATAACAGATGGATCACTTGCTGAATTGCTTTTTAAAGTACCCAGGAACGATGTAAAAATATGACTCAAAGTAAATCCATATCTCTCTTTCCTAATTGCATCACAAGATATTAAAGTCCACAATGAATGGCATATTGATGTGTAAAGCACAATAAATCATTACCAGAAAGGAGCATTTGCAGTATTATAAAACTGATTGCTTTTTAGATCATAGTCAGATTTTACACAAAGGAAACTGTTCCTATGAAGTAATTAGATAGATGGAGAGTTTGGCACATTGAGATTCACATGAGATCTTATCAGGAGATGACTTTATACCTTCAGACCAATTAGGATGTGTAAAGTATAAAATCTATCTGGTGGTGTAAATGACATTACTTCCTTGGAGGATACTATAGGCACATCAATTATTCTGCTTCTAAACTTGATTTATCAAGATTAATTAAAGAAAAATAAAATTAAAATATTTTATCTTTACCTTTTTCCAATCTCAGATTGGTTAGCCTCATGAAAAACCACCTTTCATTTGGACCCATGTAGCCAAAAAAGCTTTTCTTCACTTGTCTTTCCCTTCTTCATTTCGCTCCAAATGTCATCTTCTTCATCTCTCTTTTCCTCTATGCTTGACTTCCTTCCTTTACTCTCTTCTCTTATCTCCCTCTGCCTCGTTCTTTTTCTTCCTCCTTTCTTCTCTTGTTCCCTTCCTCATTGAAAATGATCTTTTGGTTTTTATTTCCAGTAGATTTGACCTCTATCCCTCTCAACCCTTCCTATTCATGTACCCATCTAGATGCCCTTTAGATGTTTGCAATTGTACCAGCTTCCACCACTTCCTCTGGCAGCTCATTGCATACATATTCTGCCCTCTGTCTGAAAATATTGTTCCTTCGGTATCTTTTAATATTTTCCGATCTCACTTTAAACCTTTATTATCTAGTTGGACTACCCTGCCCTGGGGAAAAGACCTGGGCTATTCACTCTATCCATGCTCCTCAGGATTATAATATATATTAAACTTCCATAAGGCCACCCCTCAGCCACCGACGCTCCAGGGAAAATAGCCCCACCCTATTCAGCCTCTTCCTGTAGCTCAAACCCTCCAACCGTGGTAACACCCTTGTAAATCTGGAAGGAACACAGCAGGTCAAGCAGCAACAGAGGAGCAGGAAAGTTGAATTTTCAGTTTACACCCTTCATTAAGACTGGGGAAAGGGAAGGGAGCAGGGAAATAGAAAGTGGGAGGTTGGGTCTGGGGGAAGATAAGTGGAACAGTGATAGGTGGATGCAAATAGGAGATGGTAGGGATTAGTTAGAGGTAGAGTGGATAAATGGGAAAAAAGATGGACAGGTTGTGTCAGGTCAAGGAGGCGGGAGGGTTGGACGTGGGATGACGCTGGGGCTGGGGAGATTTTGAAATCTGTGTTGAGGGGGAGGGAGCTGTTTGGGGGCTTCATGCTTGAACAGTTCATAACTTTATCAACACCTTTCACCCCAAACTCAAATTCAGCTGAACCATCTCCGATACTTTACTTCCATTCCTGAGCCTCTCTGTCTCCATCTCTGATAACCACCTGAGCACTGACATCTACTTCAAACCCACCAACTCCCACAGCTACCTGAACTACACCTCCTCTTACCCACCTTCCTGCAAGAATGTGATCCCTTACTCCTAATTCCTCCGCCTCCACCGCATCTACTCGCAAGATGGAGCATTTGCTCTCGAACATCCCAGATGTCCTTCTATTTCAAAGACCGCAACTTCACTCCTCCAGTGATCAAAAATGCCCTCAAAGGTATTCCCGCACTTCTGCCCTCAATCGCTCTCCACCAACAAAAACAAGGACAGAATCCCCCGGCCCTCACATCCCACCCCACCACCTCTTGCCACCAACAATCTGACCCCACAACCAAAGACATATTTTCCTCGTCACCCCTACCTGCCTTTCATAGGGACCTGCTCACTCTCCAACTCCCTTGTCTGCTCTACACTCCCCACCAACCCCAACCATAGCTGCAACCACAGGAAATGCTACACTTGCCCCTACACCTTCCCACTCTGTTCGATTCAAAACAAACCTTCTATACCAGACACAGGTTCACCTGTACATTCTCAAGCCTGGTCTACTGGATCCATTGCGCCCAATGTGGTCTCCTCTACATCGGTGAGACCAAGCGCAGACTCGGGTACCGTTTCAGAGAGTATCTGCACTCTGTTCATGACAAACGACAACACCTACTAGTTGCGAACCATTTTAACACTGTCTTCCACTCCTGGGTGACATGTCCATCCTGGGTCTCCTCACAATGGCGCCACATGCAAACTAGAGGAGAAGCACCTCATATTCTGCCTCAGAAGCCTACAGCCCAATGGCCTAAACATGGAATTCACCAGTTTCAAAATCTTCCCCCCCCCCAGCCTCATCCTCTGACCAACCCCACCTCCTTGACCCAGCACATCTTCTTTGCTACCTATCTGCCCCACACTTCAAACTGACCAATTCCCACTACCTTCTACCTGCATCCACCTATCACCATCCTACCTACCTTCTCCCAGTCCCATCCTCCTCCCTCTCTTTATTTCCCAGCTTCCTTCCCCTCCCCAGTCCCGGTGAAGGGTGTAAACCTGAAATGTCAATTTTCATGCTCTTCTGATGCTGCCTGACCTGCTGGGTTCCTCCAACTCGACACTAAGTTGACTTTGATTCCAGTATCTGCAGTTCTTGCCACCCTCCTTGTAAATTTTTTCTGAACCCTTTTCAAGTTTAACAAGATCTTTGCTATAGCTAGGAGACCAGAACTGAACACAGTAGTGCAAAAGTGGCTTAAGCAATGTCCTGTATAGCCAGAACATGACCTTCCAATTCCTACACTCAATGCACAGACCAATAAAGGCAAGTGTACCAACCACCTTCTTCACTATCATGTCTACCTGCAACTGCACTTTCAAGGAACTATCAACCTGCACCTCAAGGGCTCTTTGTTCGTCAAAGCTCCCATTGCCAAGTGCCATTATTACTAGATAATAAAATGTGAGGCTGGATGAACACAGCAGGCCAAGCAGCATCTCAGGAGCACAAAAGCTGACGTTTCGGGCCGAAACGTCAGCTTTTGTGCTCCTGAGATGCTGCTTGGCCTGCTGTGTTCATCCAGCCTCACATTTTATTATCTTGGAATCTCCAGCATCTGCAGTTCCCATTATCTCTGATGCCATTATTACTATATCACTGTCTACCCAAACAGTCCAACTCATCCAGCCCTGGTTATTTATCCACATTCTAGGAGCCCAGACCCTCAAGTACTTCCCTTCTCTCCTGCTTATTTTAATATTTCATACTCTCCTCTTTAGCTAGAATGTCTGCATTATCCCTCTCCTTTGTAAAAGCAGAAATTAAATACTCACTTCACATGCTGCCCACACCTTCCATATCCACATACAAGTTACTGTGTGTATCTCTGATCAGCCCAATCCTTGCCTTCATCATCCTGTTGCCCTCAGTGAACATCTTTGGGCTTTCCTTCATTTTACCTGCTGGTATAGCTTTAGATCATCTCTTTGCTTTCCTGATTTACCATTACTGTTTCACCCTGTACTTCCAATGCTCCTCCAAGTTTTCTGATCAAATATTTTCTTTAAGGTTGAGTTAATTTTTTTTTCCCTGCTTTATCTTACCTGGTATGTTTCTGGATAACTCGGAACTCTAGAGCTGACCTTTTTCATTGTCTACCTCACTCACCCACCCATTCATCCATTCACTAACGTTCAAATTGGAACTTCAAACTTATCACACAGCAGCCTGCGTTGTAAAATGGGAGCAAGTCTAGTGCTCCCCTGACTCTTGCCCATCCTCATACAATTCCCTGAAGGCTACTGCCCAAAATACCAAGGAGAAATACATCGAGCCAGGGAATTGTCTAAGTCCAGTGGTTACCAGTCATAACTGCTGTTGCTTGGAAGATTAAGTAATAGAGATACAATGGTATCAACAAGATTAGCCCATTTATTTTCTTTGGTACCTTTGTTCCTTTTTGACTCCCATTTCACCTCTTAATATAACTCATTCAAGACATCCAAGGTCCTTATGTTTCTCTTGAACATATCAATGCTAATTCATTAAGGACTGAATAGTGGTATTTGATTTATACTCTCCTTTCCTTGTCCCAGCTCTCAACTTAACACTGTCTTGGCTATTTCCCAATGTCACCGTGCAAGTACTCAGATCCTGCATTCTGTAGATTCAGTGTCAACTAAGTCCTTTACCCTGACACATTAAACCCTGAGACATTCCAGGAACAATTTCTAATTCTTTGACTAAGTGAAAAGAAAGCCAAAAATATTAGACATGCGAGGTTATTACCAAATCCAAACTGTGTTAATACATGTGCATGTGTGTACCCACACCAGGAAGGTATCTCACAGCCTGCAGATGTTGTTGTGAGGGGATTCTGGTATTTTCTCTGTTTATTTCTGTGTAACCGTGTTCTGCTGTGACTTCAAATCTGTTTCTAATGCAAGCCCTGGGTCAAGGTATTAACCTATCTCTAGGAAATGGCAGGACCTCATGAGTGGGATGTGATGGTTGGAATCGAGGCCAAAGTCGATGATAAGCTGCCACCAGAGCTTTGTGACACTGTATTAGTCGGTTGAGACGACTCTGAGTGGTTGGTTAGGCCGTCCTCCCCAAACCAAATCCACCGGAAGTGATAGTAACATCACTGCATTAAGCAGACAAAGTGCACAGGATATTGGGCCTTGTATTTTGTAGGATCTTATCATACACTCATTGCGATCCGTATGATTCAGGTTTTATTGTTGGAGCGATGTTGATGTCGGTTTAAGAGGTTGTATGGTCTATTCCTCCTCCATGTTTGTATGTTTGACCCACCTGTCACTGCATTTTTCAACTGAACTTTGTTTTCCCTTCGCTCATCGTTATCTGCCAGACAATACAGCTGCCATCCTGACTCAGAGAGCTGGTTATCGTCGAGGCGAGCTGGCCATTCACTTCTTGCCCATCCTGATAGTAGACAATGGGACTCCATCGCTAAGCAGTACCAATACCCTCACTATCCGAGTCTGCAGGTGCAGCAACAATGGAGCTGGCCAACTATGCAACGCTGATGCTTTCTTTTTGCCTGCTGGCCTCAGTACCGGTGCTTTCATTGCCATCCTCGTCTGTGCCTTGATGATCCTGGGTGAGTAACCCTCGCAGTTTGTAATGGCACCAGTGTGCCAGCCAATGAAGTGAAAGCAGGGCAGGATTTAAAGGCAGGAATCTTATCAATGCCTGGTTGATTGGTGCAGTGTTCTTGGCAAGCTTCAGAGGGGTAGGTAGATGCTGAGGAGATGTTTCACTGGCTGGGGAATTTAGAATCTCAGGTTTCTGTGGTGGCAGTGACTAGGATTAGCCATCCAGAACCAGAGGCTAATATTCTGCGGGCACAGGTTCAAATACCATGACGGTACGTGGTGAAATATGAATTCAATAAAGATCTTGCCTTATGGCCACCATTGTTGGAAATACCCAACCGTCTCACTCATGTCCGTTAGGAAGCAAAATCTGTTGTTGTTAACCAACCAAGCCTACATGTGACTCCAGACCTGGTTAACTCTTAACTGACCTCTAGACAATTAGGGATGGTCAATGATACTCGTCTTGCCACTGACACTCAAGTCCCAAGAGTGAATAAAATAGGGATAAGAGGTAATCACTCATGACGAGAGGATAGATTTCTTCATTCGCTCGATCGTAAGTCTTTAAAATTCTCCACCCTAGAGCATTGTGGATGCTATATCAGTGAATACATTACAGACTGGGGAGGCTAATTTTGTGTGTTCTAAGGAATCAAAGGGGACATGGAGGGGGGAAAAGAGGAGTTAAAACCCAAGATCAATCCAGATTGTGTTGAACAGTGAAGCCAGTCTTATCTTCTCCAGTTCCCCTTCTGATGTTAATTGACATGGAACCAAAAACTCTCAAATAATACTTTTACCATCAGATTCAATCCATTCTTATGGATAAACAACTTTAAATGATTTTAAAAATCACTTTAATATAAATAGAAAAGAATTTATTGCTGTATGACAGTAAGTTTCTTAATAAATTGTTTTTAAAATTTAGATTCTAAAGCTTTTAAAGGTTGCCTCTTATTTGCTCCAAAAAATCAAATTTATTTATTTATTTTGTGGAATGTGGGCATCGCTGGCTGGCCTGAATTTATTGCCCGTCTCTAGTTGCCCCTCGAGAAGGTGGTGATGAGTTGCCTTCTTGAACCGCTGCAGTCCACCTGCTGTACGTTAACCTGCAATGCCATTAGGGAGGGAACTCCAGGATTTTGCCAGTAAAGGAATGACGATATGTTACCAAGTCAGGATGGTGAGTGTCTTGGAGGGGAACTTGCAGGGGATGGTGTTCTCATATATCTGGTGCCTTTATCCTTCCAGATGGAAGTGGTCTTGAGTTTGGAAGGTGCTGTCTGAGGATCTTTTGTGAATTTCTGCAGTAAAATTCTGTAGATAGTACACACTGCTGCTACTGAGCGTCAATGGTGGAGGGAGTGGATGCTTGTAGATGTGGTGCCAATCAAGCAGGCTGCTTTGTCCTGGACGGTGTCAAGCTTCTTGAGTGTCATTGGGGCTGCACTCATCCAGGCAAGTAGGGAGTATTCCATCACACTTTTGATTTGTGCCTTGTAGATAGTGGACAGGCTTTTGGGAGTCAGGAGGTGAGTTACTTGCCGCAGTATTCCTAGCCTCTGATCTGCTCTTATAGTCACTGCATTAATGTATTGAGTCCAGTTGAGTTTCTGGTCAATGATAACCCCCAGGATGTTGATAGTGGGGGATTCAGTGATGGTAACACCATTGAATGTCAAGGGATGGTGGATAGGTTGTCTCTTGTTGGTGATGGGCATAGCCTGGCATGTGTGTGGTGCGAATGTCACTTACCACTTGTCAGCCCAAACCTGGATATTGTCCAGATCGTGTTGCGTTGGACATGGACTGCTTCAGAATCTGAGGAGTCACAAATGGTGCTGAATATTGTGTAATCAATTGGCGAACATCCCCACTTTTGACCTTACGATAGAGGGAAGGTGAAGCAGCTGAAGCTGGTTGGGCCAAGGACACTACCCTGAGGAACTCCTGCAGAGATGTCCTGGAGCTGAGATGATTGACCTCCGACAACCACAACCATCTTCCTGTCTGTCAGGTATGACTCCAACCACCAGAGTGTTTGCCCCTGATACTCATTGATTTCAGTTTTGCGAGGGCTCCGTGATGCCACACTCAGTCAACAACAGCCTTGATATCAAGGGCTATCACTCTCACCTCCTCTCTGGAATTCAGCTCTTTTATCCATGTTTGAACCAAGGGATGAGGTCAGGAGCTGAGTGGCCCTGGCAGAACCCAAACTGGGCGTCACTGAGCAGTTAGTTGCTGACCAGGTGCTGCTTGATAGCACTGTTACTGACACCTTCCATCACTTTACTGATGATCGAGAGTAGACTGATGGGCAGTAATTGGCCGGGTTGGATTGGTCCTGCTTTAATTTAGAGGACATACTTGAGCAATTTTCCACATTTTCGGGTAAATACCCGTGTTGTAACTGTACTGGAAGAGCATGGCCAGGGGAGCGGCAAGTTCTGGAGCAGAAGTCTTCGTCACTATTGCCAGAGTGTTGTCAGGGCCCGTAGCCTTCGCAGTCTCCAGTGTCACTAACTGTTTCTTTATATCACGTGGAGTGAATCAAATTGGCTGAATACTGATAGCTGTGATGCTGGGGTCTACTGGAGGAGGCCAAAATGGATCATTCAGTCTTATCTTTTGCACTGAGCTCTTCCATCATTGAGGATGGGGATATTTGTGGAGCCTCCTCCTCCAGTGATCTGTTTATTTATCCACCGCCATTCATGACTGGATGTGCAGGGCTGCACAGCTTAGATCTGATCCGTTGGTTGTAGAATCACTTCACTCTGTCTATCACTTGCTGCATATTCTGTTTGGCATGCAAGCAGTCCTGTTTGGTGGCTTCACCAGGATGACGGGCCATGAGGTTACAGATTGTGCTGGAGCACAATTCCGCTGCTGTTGATGGCCCACAGCACCTCATGGATGCACAGCCTTGTGTTGCTTGATCTGTTCAAAGTCTGGCCCATTTAGCACTGTGAAAGTGCCACACAGCACAATGGAAGTTCTTCTGAATGTGAAGGTGGGACTTTGTCTCAACAAGAACTGCGCAGTGGTCACTCTTCGCATTGAAATCACCCACCTAGAGTACATTTTGTGCCCTTGCCATCCTCATTGCTTCCTCCAAGTGTTGCTCAACATGGAGCAGTACCGATTCATCAGCTGAGGGAGGGTGGTACGTGGTAACCAAAAGAAGGTTTCCTTGCCCATGTTCAACCTGAAGCCATGAGACCTCACGGGATCCGGAGTCAACGTTGAGGACTCCCAAGGTAACTTCCTCCCAATTGTATCCCACTGTGCCACCACCCCTGCTGGGCCTGTCCTGCCGGTGGGTCAGGACATATCCAGGGATGGTGATGGTGGCGTCTGGGCCACTGTCTGTAAGGTGTGATTCAGTGAGTGTGACTGTGTCAGGCTGTTGCATGACTAGCCTGTGAGGCAGTTCTCCCAATATTGGCACTAACCCCCAGATATTAGTAAAGAGGACTTTGCAGGGTCAACAGGACCGTTTTTGTTGTCATCTTTTCTGGTCCGTCCATCGACGCTGGGTGATCTGGACTGATTTATTTCTTTGAGACTTTGTAGCGATTTGTACAACTAAGTGCCTCGCTAGGCCATTTGAGAGCAGTTGACAGTGGACTGCATTGCTGTGGGTCTGGAGACACATGGAAACCAGGCCGACATGAGGATGACAGATTTCCTTCCCTGAAGGACATTAGTGAACCAGATGGGTTTTTCCGATAATTGAGAATGGTTTCATGGTCATCAGTAGTTTCTTAATTCCAGATTTTTTTAAAAAAATTGACTTCAAATTCCACCATCTGCCATGGTGGGATTCCAAGCAGGTTCCCAGAACACTGTCTGGGTCTCTGGATTAACAGTCCGGCGTTAATACCACTAGGTCATCATCTTCGCTTTTTTTGTAAACTTTTCAAAAGCCTGCAAACAGACGCATTTCACCGAACATGGAAAACATTCATTTGAAGAAGGTTGCATGCATGATCTGTTTTGATGGATGGCCATCGATGCTAAGGATCGTGGTAACATGGGTTCTGCTGTCCTGTAATTACATTTACATATCCACACTTTTGCAGCAGATTTTGCTGATTTTGAGAAAATTGCCATGAGTGGGCAAAACAATGTGACTGAAGGGATATTCCAAGCTGGAGAGTTTAACTTGCTCACAGCAAATTCAGCAAACGCATGATATTCTTCATTACACAGGGAGAGGGTGACTAGGCTGGGACTGTTTTCCCTGGAGCACCGGAGGCTGAGAGGTGACCCTGTAGAAGTTTATAAAATCATGAGGAGCATGGATAGGATGAAAAGCGAAAGTCTTTTCCCCAGGGTAGGGGAGTCCAAAACTCGAGGGCATAGGTCTAACATGAGAAGGAAAGGATTTAAAAGGGATCTGAGGGACTTTTTCACACAGAGGGCAGTATGTCTATGGTATGAGCTGTCAGAGGAAGTGGTGGAGGCTGGTACAATTACAACATTTAAAAGGCACCTGGATGGGTATATGTATGGGAAGAGTTTTGAGTGATATGGGCCATATGCTGGCATAAGGGGCTGGATTAATTAAGGATATTTGGACAAGTTGGACCAAAGGATCTGTTTCTGCACTGTACATCTCTATCGCTCCATATCCACTATTTGTTTTGCTCATCTGGGAATCGGTGACTTAGCCAATTTTTGATGCAGAGAGATGCCAACAGCGGTGTGTTCAATTCTCACACTGACCGAGGTTACCAGGAAGGATTGTCCTCCTCAACCTCTCCCCTCACCTACTGCACAGTGATCCTCAGGTTAAATCACCATGAACCAGTCCTCTCTGTCTCTCATGAAAGAGTTGCCCACCATCTGGTAGGACTGTGGTGACTTTACCTTCTTAAGTTCAGGGCATATGCAGTTGTAAATATAATTACACGTTCATGGAACAGAAAAACCAGCAAAACTTAGAAGTGTGATCAGAGATAATGAGAACTGCAGATGCTGGAGAATCCAAGATAACAAAGTGTGGGGCTGGATGAACACAGCAGGCCAAGCAGCTCTTATGGTCCTAAGATGCTGTTTGGCCTGCTGTGTTCATCCAGCCCCACAATTTGTTATCTTGAAAACTTAGAAGTGACTATTCACTGATCCAAAATGACCTTGTATAAGAAACAACTATTTCCAAGTTTGACTCATTTTCATTTCCACTGACAGACTTCTACCTGAGCAACCAAAGCTGAAAACAGAATAACAGCTCAGCAAAAATTTGAATTATGATATAGCTGCACTGACTGAAGATTCTGAGCAAAGAAAGCTTAGTTATTCATGTTAAATCCTGACTTTTTCATAATTGCATAGAATTTGTTGTTTGCATCTCATAATTTTGCATATTTCTTCACCGCATTGCAATCATGTTACATATTATACAGTCTGCAGGTGTAGAGGTTTTATAAAGCAAATATATTGGCCTGTTTCGACAGAAATTGTCTTTTTATAAACCATGCAACAAGCATTTTACAGTAAGCAATTCACAGAGAGGCTAAATTCTCCGAAAAGGTAAGCAGTGTTGAAAAGTCTTCTCAAATGTTTTTTCTAAATCAGGTGGAAGCTTCAAATGCAATTGGGGATACTTACACTTTTTCATTTGGATCACAGACTGATCGACTGGATTGAAAATTCTAAATTGGATTCTTCATTGCGCCAGCTCACATCACAAACCAGAACAGCTATAATCTAATCCCTTTAAAGTTAGAGAGTGCTTTCAGAAGCACATATCCCATTCTGGTGCTGTCCAGCCAGACATCCTCATAGTAGCTTCACAGTCATGTCCTGCCTCGTTAAGTGATTGATTGGATCTTGGGTTAAGGTAGCATGTGTGAAAGTTCCTGGACGTATATAACATAGAACGGTGTAGCACAGGAACAGACCATTCAGCCCACCATGTCTGTGCTGACCATTATACCATTCTGAACTAATCCCTTCTGCCTGCACATGCCCTGTATCCCTCTATTCCTGACCTGTTCATGTGTCTGACTAAATGTCTCTTAAATGTTTCTAATGTATCTGCTTCTACCATCTTCCCCGGCATGTACTACCTGCTGAGTACCCACACATCTCCTTTAAATCTTCCCTCCTCTCCCCAGAAATCTATGCCTTCTAAATTTGACATCTGCATCCTGAGAAAAAGACTCCGATTATCCACTCTATTCATGTTTATCATAATTTTATATCTGATCAGTTTGCCCCTCAGTCTCTGATGCTGTAGTGAAAATAATCCAAGTTTGTCCAAACTCTCTTCATAGCAAACATAGCTCACTCTAGGCAACATCCTGACAAACCTCTCCAAAGCTTCTACATCCTCAATGACTCACATACTCCAAATGTGGCCTTAGTAAAGTTTTATACAGCTGCAACATGACTTTCTAACTTTCATACTCAATGCCCTGACCCATGAAGGCAAGCATCTCCTTTACTACCTAACAACTTGTGTTACCGCTTTCAGGAAATGTGGACTTGTACTCCAAGATTCTTCTGCCTATCAATGTTCTTTAGGGCACTGCCATTTACTGTATACTTTGCTCTTGCATTTGACCTCCCATAATACATCTCCTCACACTTGTCTGGATTAAGTTCCATCTTCCATTTCTCCAGCCAACTTTCCAACTGATCGATATCCTGCAGTATCCTTTGACAAGCTTCTTCGCTAACCAAAACCCAACTTGTGTGCCATCTGCAAACTTACTTATCAGATCAAGTGCATTTTCATCCAAATCATTTATACAAATTCCAAACAACCAAGATCTCACACTGATCCTTGAGCAACACCACTGGTCACACATACCTCAGTCAGAAATATACCCCTCCCTCTGTCTCCTATGACCAAGCCAATTTTGTATCCCACTTATTAACTCACCATGGATTCCAAATGACTTAATGTTCTGGACGAGAAGAGGGTCCTTGTCAAATGCTTTAGTAAAGCCCACACAGATAGCATCCACTGTCTTATCCTCAATTATCTTCATCACCTCCTTGAAAAACTCAATCAAATTCATGAGACAAATCCTACTCCACACAAAGCGATACTGACTTTCCTACTAAGTCCACAATTCTCCAAATGCAAGTAAATCCTATCACTAAGAACTGCTCTAATAATTTCACTACCGCTGATGTAAGACTCATTGACCTATCATTTCCTGGGTTATCCCTCCCTTTCTAAAACAAAGGAACACTGTTGACTACTTTTCAGTCTTGTCTGAGTCTTAGGAGGGCAGAAAATTCTCGCCCTAGCAATCTCCTCCCTTGCCTCCCTCAATATTCTGGGATAGATCTCATCAGGGCCTTGTGACCTGTCTACTTTAATGGCTTTCAAGACACCCAAAACCACCCTCTTCTTAATACTGATGCACCCTAGAATAATGGTTTACCCGTCCCTAATCTCATCATCACCCTTCTCCTTTGTTGAATGCGTTGGATAAGTGCAATGTTTTCAAAAATCTTGTCTGGAATAAAAAATGTCAAGACATGCATTACAACCAAGAAAAAGCTCAATTTGGTTCCCTTTGAAGCATTAATAGTCACTTTACACTTTTTAAAAATAAAATCTAACTTAGGTAAGCAAGTGGAACTTGAACAGTTAGATAGCACTGAGGCAACTTGACCCGGGAGTAGGGACATTATCACTAGACTCCAACCAATGATCACGACATAATGCATATGGACAACCAGGCAGTCCACCAAGAGATTGAGTGGCCACCCGGATGATTTTCTTTCCTGTTTTTCTCCTCAGCACTCGTGTTCCTCCTGCTGGTACTCAGGCGGCACAGGAAAGACCTGCACTCTGCCGGCGAGTGTGACGACATCCGTGAAAACATGGTCAGGTACGACGATGAAGGGGGCGGTGAAGAGGACACGGAAGCGTTCAGCATGGCCACCTTGAGGAACTCGCGGGTCCGGCGCGGCCGCCGAGCAAGGAGAGATGTGAAGTCTGACATCCCGTCAGCGTACAGGCAGTCACTCCGTGGGATGCCAGATCAAGCAGTTTTCCGAGAGTTTGTCAGGGAGAGGCTGAATGAAGCTGACTCTGATCCCTCGGCTCTGCCTTTCGATTCTTTGCAAACATACGCATTTGAGGGGACTGGCTCTGTTGCTGAGTCATTGAGTTCTTTGGTTTCCTCCTGCACAGGCTCAGATGAAAATTACGATTACCTCAGTGACTGGGGACTATGCTTCGGAACATTGGCAGATCTGTACGGGGATAATGGAAATCACCTGGCTACATGAAACAAGCAAAGAAGAAGAACATTGAAATTTCATGGCTAGGAATATTCTCCCGATTTTGCAATTCTAACGTCAAGCCTCCCTCCTCTGCAAGTCTGTATTGAACATTCTGCCACCACAGTTTCTCTGATCCCTTCTTTCAAATACCAGAAAATTATTTGCAGTGCACCTGCACTTCCGAGATGCTTGCACATCCATTAGAACCCCTATATCCAAAAGTTACCTGTAGTCAGGTTGCTTGCTCCTAGAACTCTTTATCTTGCTTGGAAGATGGTCTAAAACCTCTTCAGGAATCAACCGAGTAGGGTGTGAGCTTCAACTGGAATCTGTTGAGCAGATCCTCATCTTCCCAATTCATTTCCATTCCATGATCTGGTCCAGATTTTAGGACTTCTGTTACTAAAGGAACAAAGAAATGAAGTATTTGTCATGCTGCCCAGGACAATCACGAATGTCACAGGTTCTCTAATGATCTTTATTAAGGGTTATGGTGAATAGGTGGGTAAGTGGAGCTGAGTCTCAAAGATCAGCCATGATCTTATTGAATGGTGGGGCAGGCTCGAGGGACCAGATGGCCTACACCTGCTACCAGTGCTTATGATATGTCCTTTAGGGAAGAAAACTGCCATCCTTACCTGGTCTGGCCTACATGTGACTCCAGGCTGACAGCAATGTGGTTGACCCTTAACTGCCCTCTGGGCAATTAGGGATGGGCAATAAATGCTACCTGGCCAGCAACACCCTCGACCAATGAATGAATAAAGAAAAAAAATCATGGAATTGATCAACATGAATTCAAGTGTACAAATAAGACTAGCCTAGGATCACCCTCCAAATGTATTCATTTTGTACAAAGTTCATAAGCGTGGTCTTTAGTCTGGGGGTGGTGCAGGTGTGGACCAGTTATCGCATTAGCCTGGGAAGTTGTGCATTAAACATTCACCCTTGAGCACATGATTCAGACGAGCACCTCAGTGCAGCATTGTGGAAATGCTGCATTGGCAGAGATGCTGTCTTTCTGATGAGATTCTCCTACACAAATGCCACAGATGTTCCTCTATCCCATCCTTGATGCTCCTTCGAGCAGATTATTTGGTCACTGCTGTTTGTGGGATCTTCCTGTTCATGGCTTATCTGTGACCAACATTACAATGGTGACAACAGGTCAGAAATTATTTAATTGGCTGCAATAAGCAAAGGCCATCCTGAGGTCATGAAGAGCAAGTTCTTTCTCACAGTTTGGAAGTTATTGTTTGTGATTGGCTCTGTGTTATCATTAAGAGCACTCAATATCAAATTCTCTAAAGTATAAATGTGCTACTGGCTTTGTTTTAACAGCTGAGGGAGAAAAAAAGACAGGCTCATTCGCCTTTTTCTGCTGCATCAAGAGCAGTAGTTTCAAGCCTTTGATACAAGTTCCATTGTGAAATATTCCTTTTGTTTTCAAATTCTTTGGAAAACTAGACTGGACATCTGTGGCTGACAATCTCTCATTGTGATGGTCAACAGTATTTTTGTGTTGCATTTTATGTAAAGAATAGCAGAGGAAGTTTATGACTCATGGTTATGATTATGACATTTTTAATTCTCTTGCTTTCGTACTTCACATGTTCAGAGAACACTTGGGCTTATTCAGGAGAAAGATGCTGGGAAACTAAATGCTTGCTATTTTTGTCACAGAGTGTATGCATCAAGTGTCATTAGCTCACTCCAGAACAAAACTTACTCCAATTTAACCCAATCGCTAAAGATTGCTGCTTCACTGTAACATTAACATTTCAGTTTGATTACTAACATATGGGATGGCTTTGTGATTTGTCAATGCCTGGCTAGGAAGTAGCATTGATGCCATGCAAGATCATTTAAAATATGACCCTGACACTTAGCAAAAATAGAAATACCCAACTCATTGTCCTGAGTGTGAATTATCAAATTCCCTTCTCTTCCTCTTTGCGGGATTTGGTTAGTTCAGTTGGCTGGATGGCTGGTTTGCAATGCTGCATAATGCCGTCATTGCAGGTTTAACCTCAGCCAGTGCAGGAGTTACTGTGAAGGTCCCACCTTCTCAACCTTAGCCCACGGCTGAGGTAGAGTGACCTTCACGTTAAATTCACTGTTAGTTGAGGGAGTGGGACTATGTCTTTACATTTAGTTCTTTTTGTCGATATTTTAATTTTGAGTTCTGCCTTAACAGTTTCTTCAAACAATGGACACCATCTACCCCCATTTATCATAGAAAGAGACCAGGTGGGTTTTTGAACTTCTACCTGGCTTTCTTCTGCCCTGATTCTATCTATAGTATATTATATTCACCTCTTCCTTTCTCACCCCAGGTTTTCTTATTTTATATTCACTCATGTAATATGGCTGTCACTAGCTGAGCCAGCACTTATTGAGCATCCCTAATTGCCCAGAGGTAGGGTTAAGAGTCAACCACATTGCTGTGGGGTCTGGAGCCACATGTAGGCCAGGCCTGGTAAGAATGGCAGCTTCCTTCCCTAAAGAACCTGAGATGAGTTTTTCCTGACAATTAACAATGGTTTCCTGGTCATCACAGCCATCATTAGACTCTTAATTCCACATATTTTTTCAATATTGAATTCAAATACCACCATCTGCAATGGCAGAATTTGAACTCAAGTCCCCAGAACATTAGCTGAGATTCTGGATTAATAGTCTAGCAATAACACCAGTCGGCCGTTGCCTCTCCTTCGCTTTTCCATTACGTCATTCACTTCAATCAGGACATGTTTTATTTGTATCACACACTTGGGAACTAAATCTTTTCTGAATTCAGTACTGGATTATCAATGATTACCACCGCTCGTTTTGGATTCTTTTATAAATGGGAACATTTTCTCAGCCTCTTTTGCTGTTAGTACCGCCCTTCATTTTTGTGAAGAGCTTGTGTTACTCCTCTGCAATAATGAGAAAAAAAAATCCTTGGCTCATTTTGGAGGAATTATAGATTGACAGACTAATTTAGGGATAAAAGGAAGACCATTCTGTCTATTGAGTTTAGGCTAGCTCTCATTGGAGCGATCCAGCCCATTGTCTGCATCCATCCCCTTGGTCCTGTCAGTTTATTTGCTCCATGTACCCATCCAAAGCTTTGATGAAACTCTGGTGCGAGGCAAGCTCCATTGCTGAGTCCAGTAACTTTCCACTTCACATTTCGTCTACATCTTTAGCCCAATCCTTATATCTATGTTCTGTTCACTTTTGCACCATCAAGTTTAAAAGAAAAATGTTTCCTTGCCTTGGAAAACTGTATTAAATTCCCCCTCAGTTTACCCCAAGGAAAACTGCCCCAGCATCTCCAAACAAATTTAATAGACAAGCTGTCCCAAGACTCTAAAAGAAGTATTACTAAGATAATGATAATGAGTAGGAGAGGTGACATAAATCACTGGAAAAGATAAGGGATTTTCAGGGTGCAAGAAAGGTAGCAGAGAGCTTGCGATGTTGATTAGATAAAGATTGATTTCTTTTAAGAATAATAATTCATACATAAACAATTTTTTTATGTAAACTGTTGAGATCAATGGATCTCTCTGTGAATCTGGTAGAAAATGGATGAAACCTGCACAGCTATCGAGAAGCCGAGGTGACCACAAACTCACCAGTACCTCCCAGATCCTGTCCACTATCCACAAGGCCCAAGTCAGGAATGTGATGGGATACTCCCCGTTTGCCTGGGTGCAGCTCCAACAACACTCAGGAAGCTTAACACCATCTAGGAGAAAGGAAATTGGTTGGCACCTCATCCACCAACTTAAAGCATCGCTGGAATTCTAGCAAGTATGAGAGACGCTGTTATATATGTCCTAGCTCGTTGAAAGAGCTATGTTCAATTATTCCTACTCAGAATCACACAATCACACACTTGTTACACTGCTCAACATGTCTTTTAGCCTATCATTCCTGTACTCGTACTTCAGGTGAGCACCATTACTTTGTGTCAAATTCCTGTTTGTTTTCCCACACTCTTGCTCACCATTTCTATCCAAACGATCATCCAATGTCCATCCTGAATGCTTCAGTTAAACCTGCTTCCACCACATTTTCAGGCAGTGCATTCCATAGCCTAACTACTCCAAGTAAAAAAAAGTTCTTTTCACAACAGATTTGCACTTCTTGCACATCATTTTAAATCTATTCCCTCCCCTTCTTTCTCCTTTTCAAGTGAAAACATTTTCTCCCCTTCCACTCTACCTAGGTTTCTCATAATTTTGATAACCTCTATTAGGCCTTCTTCAGTCCCAAATTCTTCAATCTTTCTTCATAACTGAAGTTTCTCATTCCTGGAACCATTCTTGTAAATTGCTTCTGCACTTTTTCAAGTATGTTCACATCTTTCCTTTAATGTCATATCTGCAACTATACACAGTGCTATATTTGTGCACAGATATACTCAGGTCCTGCACTACCTTTACATTGGTGTCCTTTATTTAAATTGTCTTTCAATGTCCTTCCCACCAAAGTGCACATTCTCTGCATTGAAGCACATCTGCCACTTATCTGCCCACTCCACCCAACTTGCCAATGCTCTATTAGGATTCTACATTGTTCTCCACACAGTTTACAATTCTAAGTATCGTGTGTCACCTGAGAACTTTGGAAGTATCACACAAGGGGTGGCGTGGTGGCTCAGTGGTCAGCACTGTTACCTCACAGCGCCAGGGACCTGGGTTCAGTTCTAAACTCAGGCGACTATCTGTGTGGAGTTTACACGTTCTCCCTATGTTTGTGTGGGTTTCCTCAGCATGCTCCACTTTCCTCCCACGATCCAGAGATGTGCAGGTTAGGTGGGTTGGCCGTGCTAAATCTCCCATAGTGTTCAGGGATGTGTGGTTTAGCCATGCAAAGTATAGGGGACAGGAGGGAATCTGAGTGAGATGCTCTTCAGAGGGTCAGTGTGGACTTGATAAGGCTGAATGGCCTGCTTCCACACTGTAGGGATTCTATATCCTCCTCATACCAAGATGTAGATCATTTATATGTATATACATATGACATTGTTTTATTCCTAATTCTCTCCATCCCCTGTCTTTTTGACAATTCCATGGGACTTATATGCTCTGGCCTCTGATCTTCCCATCAAGTTACTGTGCTGAGGGTGCTGGTGGTTAGTAATCTCAGAAAACAAACATTTGGTTGCTTTGTGCATCATTTCTACAGCTTCCATTTTAACTAAGTCATTGATATATTTGAAATAATGGATTCACATCTTTGTCAAATAGAGTTGACCACTGCATATGAAGGTTCTTAGTGTCAGTATGCTAATATTGTACTAAATGTTCTCTAATTTATATGTATACATCTTTCTCCTCATGACACTGGACACTATTGGTAGTCTAAAAACTTACTCTGAGGGCAAGAAGGATATCTGAACATTGTGTCAAATGGCTTCCTCTGAATTTGATGATTGGTGTTGTGAGGAATCAGTATGCATTTGAATGCAGCACTTTAGCTGACAGTGATGATGGGAACTGCAGATGCTGGAGAATCCATGATAACAAAGTGTGGAGTTGGATGAACACAGCAGGCCAAGCAGTGCTCCTAAGATGCTGCTTGGCCTGCTGTGTTCATCCAGGTTCACACTTTGTTACTTTAGCTGACAGTACCTGCTTTTTAGCCAACTATCCTTTAAAGGGATCAGATGCATTGAGCATGCTCTGGACAAACAAGTTCCCAACTCAACCCTGGCAAAGACTATCAGTGGCATTATTTCCAACAGTTGTTCTAATATCTACAGAAGTGTACCTGGTAGAGGGAAAGAGAAGATGAGGGAAATAAAACATAATTGTAGCCATTTCTGTAACTATTGATGTGGATAGAGTCTTTCATAGAGGTAGGCTGCTGTATACAGTAATCTTAATGAGACTCAGAAACTGCTGAGACCAAGCATATGCTGAGCCTGTTCAAAATATTTAATAGCCAATGTATGCTTTTTGAAAACTGTTATCCACAACGCACTTATTCTTCAATCATATTTTTGTGTATCTTAAGTATATCTTGGCTTTACATTTGGATTCACTGTTGAAAAATATCTACAGGATCATTAGGTTGGAGAAAGATACTTTTCTTGCACTCGCCTCTGCTTCAACATTGTAAGATCATAAACCATTGAGCAGAATTAGACCCTTTGGCACCTAGTTGAGCCTGTTCTCCCATTCACTGAGATCATGACTGATCTGATATTCCTCAAAGATGATGGGAACTGCAGATGCTGGAGAATCCGAGATAACAAGGTGTGGAGCTGGATGAGCACAGCAGGCCAAGCAGCATCTCAGGAGCACAAAAGCTGACGTTTCGGGCCTACACCCTTCATCAGAAAAGTGTCTAGACCCGAAACGTCATCCTTTGTGCTCCTGAGATGCTGCTTGGCCTGCTGGTGTTCATCCATCCCCACACTTTGATAATCCTCAAATCCACTTGCTTGTCCCACTGCGTACAAGGCACATGTCTGGCATCTGATTGAACACTTGCCCTGAATGATTGTAGTTCCAACAAATTCAAGGGGGTTGACACAATCTAGAACAAAGCAGACTTCTTAACTGACTCTCCATTAAAAACCTTCAACATTCACTCCTACTACCACTGATGCACTTCTGCCCCCAAGAGGACAAAGGCAGAAGACACGTGAAGCACCACCATTTGTAAGCTCCTCTCCAAGACCCAAATATACTTCCTTGGAACTATATCACTGTTCTTTCACATCACAGAGTCAAAATCCCTGCACCTGATGTACTGCAGCTCAAGAAGATGGCTTACCACCACCAAACCAAGGGCAATTAAGGAAGGACACCAAGTGCTGGACTTACCTACAGCACACAAATGGATATTTCTCTGATTATTTGTATCCTGAGATAAATATTCAACTGGAGTAAATGCAGAATACTGGAAGTCAGAAATACAGAACTGAATATACAGAAACACACTTGCCGTTTAACATCGTTAAGATCATGGCCCTGACATCAGAACTTGTCTGACGTCAACCTGGACAGAGTGACTCATTGCTGAAAGCTGCATTAATTAGATTACTAATGTGGCAACTGATTGACCGATAGTTTACCACCAAGAAATATTGAAAACTGATTCAGTTATTGAACACTCACTGTATGAATTGTTTAGATATCAACATTTGGGCTTTAACCTTTGTCCATACCATAGAACTGCTGGGACGATGCTTGGTTGCCTGTGGAATCCCTTATTGCATATATTAATTTGAAATGTATTTACCAAATTTTCTATTTATATATATACATATCTAAAAATAAAATATTTTGTCTGCAATAACAAGACTCTACATCAGATTCGCACAAGAGAATATTAGAGTGCGCACAAAGATAGAGGTGCAGTAGGGGTAATTTACGAACCTGGTATTGCAATATGATGGCACAAAGCCTACAGAATGGAAACAGGCCATTCAGTCCAGTGGGTCCATGCTTATTTTTATAGCCCACCTCAGCATCCTCCCACCCTTTCCTTTTCTCACCCTAACATCATATTCTTCAATACCTTTATCCTTTGTGCACCTCTCCTGCTGCCCCCTGAACTGTTCAGAAAATTCCCAGCACCCAAAACAGCATTTTTAAAAAATGCAGAGTCTTGCCACACAGAAGACACCTTTCAGCCCATCAAGCCTGCACTGACCCATCTACACTTGACCTAGTTTCCAGCACTTGGCTGATAGCTTTTAATATTATGACATTTCAAGTGTTCATCCCCATAATTTTGAAGGTTGTGAAGCTACTGTCCTCAACTACCCTCCCAGGTCGTGAATTCCAGATTCCCACCACCCCCCGGGTGAAAACATTTTTTCCTCAAAATCCCTCTTTAACTCCCTGTCTTTCACATTACTATTGAACCTTCAATGAGGAGAAAGAGCTGTTTTCTAATCCCTTGTCCTTGCCTCTCGCAATTTCATACACCTGTAGAGAATGGCTCTAAGTTGCTCCAGTTGGATAGAACTTTAGCGAGGTCACACTTTGGATATTGTGTACCATTCTGGTTGCCACATTACCAGAAGGATATGGAGGGTACAGAAGTGCTTAACCAGGATGTTGCCTTGTTTGGAGAGTGTCAGCTGTGAGGCAAGTTTAAATACATTTAGAAGTGTCTGAGGAAGGGTTACCAGACCCGAGACATTAACTCTGATTTTTTTCTACACCGATGCTGCCAGATCTGCTGAGCTTTTACAGCAACTTCTGTTTTTGTGCTTGAATAAATTTGGTTTGTTTTCACTTGGACGTTGAAGGATGAGTGTTGACCTGACAGAAGTTTACAATATTATGAGAGACATGCATAGAATGGATGGTTGAAGTCTTTTTCACTGGGTAGAAATGGAAATAGGTTTAAAGTAAAATAGGGTAGGAATAAAGGAGATATGCGAGGCAAGTCTTTTACACAGAGCGTGGTAAGTGTCTGGAATGTTCTGCCAAAGTTAAGTGGTGCAGTTACAACATTTAAAAGGCTTTGGACAAGTACATGAATAGGAAACCTGTAGATGGATATGGGCCAAATACAGGCAAGTGGGACTAGTTTAGTTGGGAATTGTGGTCAGCATGGATGAGTTGGACCAAAGGGCCTGTTTCCATGCCGTATGACTCTATGATTCTACAGCAGGGGTGGATACAATTGCAATGTTAGAGGTATCTTACCAAATAGATGAATATGGAAGGAATAGAGGGCTATAGACCACATAGGGGGAAAAGGTTTTATTTTGGAAGATGTGTTATTTTATTTTAGAAATGTGTCTGCACAGCCTTGGTGGGCTGAAAGGCCCGGTGCTGTGCTGTACTGTACCTCAGTCAGGTCCCGTCTCAGCCTTTGTTTAGAACTAAAAATTTCCATCCCAGGCAACATCCTGATGAATCTCCTCTGCTCCCTCATCCTTCCTATAGTGTGGTGATAACAGCTGCACACAGTAATCTGACTGTGGCCGAACTAAAGTACTATACAGTCTCAACATAACTCCTCCTTCTTATACCGTATGTCGCAATTGATCAAAGCATGATCTTTATCCACATAGATACAGATTTACCCAGCAGCTTAACTCCTGTGTTCAACATGTACACAGAGGAATTGCATATGAGTCTATTAATATTTTCTTGCAACAACTGAGGCAGCAGAGTTATCAGTTTCAAGATGGCTTTACCCAGCTACCAGGAAATATGTGCAAGTTCTGGGATTTGGATATCATTATCTCTCCCTGTAGTAATTGCCTGTAGAAATCCCCAGTGAACCGAATGTCAAATAGACGCTTTGCTCACTCTGCTTTGTTAGTTTTTGCTGAACCACATAATATCTTGAGGAGGCTCAGCGTGGTAGATGTGGGATGTTTCCCCTTTTAGGAGAGACTAGAACTAAAAGACATCATTTACAATGAAGGAGTCACCTACCTAAGGTGGGGATGAGCAGAAATTATTTCTCCCAGAAGGTCGGGCTTCAGTGTTTTTCCCCCAAGAGAACATGGAAGCTGGATCATTGACTACATTTTAGATTGAGTTAGATAAGGGAGACAAGGAAGCTGTGCTGAGGCCACCATCAGATCTGCCATGATCTTATCAAACGGAATTGAATAACCCACCTTGCTCCTACTCTTACATTCAGACATAATGTTCAGACATCTGTTCTCTTTTGGTTTTGTGTTAAGCATTGCAATGTTCTTATAACCACTTGTCACAAAGTTATTCACATTGCTCCTGTGCCAGACCTACTGCTGCATACAAAATAGGCATCTGATGAGAAATCAGTGCCCTAGTTGGCCAGTAAGTAAGCTAAACAATAAGCCTATAGATCATCGCTTGTAACTCACAATCGCGTAACCACTTTACAGAAAAAGATGTAAATGACCAGAGAATAATTGCAAAGATTGACTGATAAGAATTTTCAGAAATAGATTTTTGCCTTTTTAGAACTTCAACAGATATTATCCTTGTAGTCAGGGCTACTGATCACTCCAATACAAGACCTCACTCCTTTCAGACCCAGTGAGTTTCAAATGGTGTGAATTTAATGGCTGCTACAGACTGCACCTAAATCCACTTAATGTCGAGGGAGAGCCATCATATGACTACGGAAAGCCAGCCAGAATACAAAATACAATTGCATTTTTACGAACAACCCCTTTCCAGAAGAAAGTACGTTTCATATTATTTTTAATTAACAAGGTAGATTACGAATCTTCGTGCTCACAAAGAAAATTTTAATTCTCTTAAACATTGCATCAACTCTAGAAAAATTCATTTTTGTAAATTTCTACACATACATATATAGCCATCATTCTGAAAGATCTGTTTGACTGTTTCTCTAATATCTTTCTTTGTGTCCCTTTCAATAAGGAAATTTGTCATCCTTACCCAATCAGACTTACATAGTGACCTGTAAGCAGAAACTAGCAGCAGGAAAAAGCCATTCAGCCCATCAAGCTTGCTCTGGTATTCAATTAGATCATAGTTGGTTTTTGATCTCAATGCCACATTCCAGCTCTCTCCCCGCTAAGCCACTGGAAATCTTTCTTTTTACATTATTACATTCAGTGTCTTGGACTCCACAAAAAAAAGAACTGCGGATGCTGTAAATCAGGAACAAAAACAAAGTTGCTGGAAAAGCTCAGCAGGTCTGGCAGCATGTGTGTTTTGGGTCCGGTGACCCTTCCTCAGAACCTTCTAGATCGCTAGTCTGTTGTATAGCTCCATATCAAACATCTTCTGGAAAACCATGTCGGCCACATTAGCAGCACTGCCACCATCAAACCTGTCCGATATCTCATCAAAAAAACTCCAACAAGTTGCTTCAATAGGATTGTCCCTTCTGAAGTCAAGGCTGATTCTCATAAATTAAACACCATTTGCTCAAGTGATTTCTTTTTGACACAAATTATTGCTTCCCATTACTAATGTCAAATTGACATGCTAAATATAGCTCATCGTAGACCAGTAAGTGTGTGTAAAATTTCTTCACTTTATTCAGAGACTTTTTCATGGCAAATAAATAAAAGCTGACACATAATCACACCCATTGTGTAAAAAAAATGCAATAAACATTTTGCGTGTTGCAGGGTTCCCTCACTACAAAGATGGTTTATGAAAGGCTAATCGATTTTGCTTTCAGACGAAGTTGGAACATTTCACGTTTGTTATAGTCACTTTCTGATCCCCAACCCTTCCACATAGAACCTCAAACTAGTCTGTGTTTTTGCTGTGATGATCAGTAGTTTGAGCCACTTCCTTCAATGAGAATTAACATTGCCTGTTGGCACTACAGCATGGATCAATGGTTAATTTCTTCAAATTTCTTTAGGACAGATTAAGGCAAGGCAGATAATAACTATTAAATGGCTTTATTACACGGTTAAGTAAACACAGCAGACAGCAGTGTTGATTGGATTCACTTAATTAAGTCAACATAACCTATCTTAATGCAATGATACAGAATAAGGAAATGCTACAGTTCTGAATTTATTTAAACAGATTGATAATGACCTATTCTTCAATATTAGGAAGCTCTTATTCTGGGCAAAAATCCTCATCTTTTGAAATGTCTTAATGAGTTTACACCTTTCTTCATTGAGCTAGATATAGTCAATAACTCTCAACACATCAAATCTATTTTTCCATTCTATTGGGTTACCTGTACCATTGCTTCTGGATGTGGTTGGAAATCTTCACTTTCGCTCCATGTTGTTCAGTTCTCTGATCAACCAGTAATCTATCAATCTCAAGGGTTTTGATCCGAAAACGTCAGCCTTCCTGTTCCTCTGATGCTGCTTGGCCTGCTGTGTTCATTTAGCACTACACCTTGTTATCTCAAATTCTCCAGCATCGGCAGTTCCTACGATCTAACAATCTCTACTCTGAAGATTTCAATTGAACCCAGATTTCAGGATCTTTCTGGCACACTAAGTTCCAGAGTTCACCACTTGCTTGAAAAATGGTTTGTGGACTCAATGTTTTAGAGAAAACAAAGAACTGTGGATGCTGGAAGATCTAAAACAAAAGTAGAAATTGCTGGAGAAACTCAGTAGGTCTGGCAGCATCTGCAGAGAGAGAGAGAGAGAAAATCAATGTTAATGTTTCAAGTCGAGTGAATCTTCTTCAGAATCGAAGAGTTTGTATTCTCCCTACAGATGCTGCCAGGCCTGGTGAGATTCTCCATTAAGTTTTCTTTTTGTGTCTACTTTACTGCACCTCTTTACAGTTGCAACGATAGTCCTCAACTCAAAGTTTATGAAACACAAGTCAAGCTGAAGAAGGGTCACTGGACCCAAACGGTTCACTCTGATTTCTCTTCACAGATGCTGCCAGTTCTGCTGAACTTCCCCAGCTATTTCAGATTTCCAACATTCACAGTTCTTGGTTTTATTGGTTGGAGATTGTCTTTACTACTGAAGACTGTAATCATTTAAATTCCAGATTGATCTTGAAACCTGACTAAATCATTATGGAAATACATTTTGGAAGGTCAAATTTGAATGCAGAATACAGGGTTAATGGCAGGGTCCTTGGCAGTGTGGAGGAACAGATGAATCTTGGGGTCCACATCCATAGATTCCTCAAAGTTGCTATCCAAGTTAATAGGGTTGTTAAGAAGGCATATGGTGTGTTGGCTTTCATTGGCAGGAGAATTCAGTTTAAGAGCCATGAGGTTATGCTGCAGCTCGATAAAATCCTGGTGAGACCACACTTGGAATATTGTACTCAGTTCTGCTCACCTCATTATAGGAAGGATGTGGATGCTTTAGAGAGGGTGCAGAGGAGATTTACCAGTATGCTGCTTGGACTGGAGGGCAGGTATTATGCAGAAAGGTTGAAGGAGCTAGGGCTTTTGTCTTTGGAGTGAAGACAGATGAGAGGTGACTTGATAGAGGTGTACAAGATGATGAGGGGCATAGATAGAATGGATAGTCAGAGATGTTTCCCCAGGGTGGAAATGACTATCATGAAGGGGATTAATTTTAAGGTGATTTGAGGAAGGTACAGGGGAGATGTCGGAGGTAGGTTCTTTATACAGAGAGGATAGTGGAGTCAGATACTTTACAGACTTCTAAGCTACTCTTGGATAGGCACATGGAGAATAGTAAAATGTAGGGTATGCAGGGTAGATCGATCTTAGTAGGATAGTAGGTTGGCACAACATCATGGGCCGGAGGGCCTGTACTGTGCTGTACTGTTCTATGTTTTATGTTCTAAATCCTCAGCAACACAACTTGTTTTTCTTATTTTAGAATCTGTTTTCGATAAGCACCTTGTTTTACACACATTCCAAAATGGCAGGAATGCCTAGCATTTCTCTTCCTATCTTTCCTGGCGTTGCTGTAACTCTGTCCTGGAGCCTGTGCTTATTCTCTCAGCCTTGAGATCTCCATACTTGTCTGGTGGTACCTTACTCACTGTTGTACAGGGTCATCCACACTGCAGCCTTAAAGAAGCTCAAAGATTTTTGCCAGGTCAGTCATGATGCAATTTTGCAAGATTGTGCATCTGCCACATCAGAGACCATTTCTTTTCTATTTTACACATGGGACATGGTGTCTCTGGCTGGGCTGATATTTATTGTCTATCCCTGGTTGCCCTTGAAAAGGTGGTGGTGAGCTACCTTCTTGAGCTGCAGTAGTCCATGTGCTCTATGTCGGCCCACAATGCCCTTAGGGAGGGAATTCCAGAATTGTGACCCAGTGACAGTGAACGGACACTGATATATTTCCAAGTCAGGATATTGATTGGCTTGGAGGATAACTCACAGGTGGTGCTGTTTCCATGTATTCGTTGTCCTTCTAGATTGAAGTGGCCATTGATTTGGAAGGTGCTGCCTAAGGATCTTTGGTGAATTTCTGCAGATTGTTCAGACTGCTGCAAATAAACATCAGTGGTGGAGGGCGTGGATGCTTATGGATGTGGTGCCAATGAAACAGGCTGCTTTGGCCTGGATGGTGTCAATCTTCTTGAGTGTTGTTGGGGTTGCACCCATCCAGGCAAGCGGGGAGTATTCCATCACACTCCTGACTTGTGCCTTACAGATGGTGGACAGGCTTTGGGGAGTCAGGAGGTGAGTTCCCTGTTGCAGTGTCCCTACCCTCTGACTCGCTCCAGCCAATGTGTTTCTGTGGCGAGTCCAGTCAAGTTTCTGATCAATGTGAACCCCACGATAATGCTAGTGGGAATTCAGTGATGGTAACACCATTGAATGTCAAGGGGTAGAGGTTAGATTGTTTCTTTTAGGAGACGGTTGTTTGTGCTGCAAGAATATAGCTTGCCGCAAGTCAGCTCAAGCCTGGATATTGTCCAGATCTTGCTGCATTTGAACATGGATTGCGTCAGTATTGAGGAATTGCAAATGGTGCTGAACATTATGCAATCATTGATGAATATCCCTGCTTCTGACCTTGTGATGGAGGGACAGTCATTGATGAAGCAGCTGAAGATGTCTCAGCCTCGGATGCTACCATGAGGAACTCCTGCAGAGGTGTCCTAGAGCTGAGGTGACTGACCTCCAAAAACTACAGTCACCTTTCCATGTTCCAGGTCAGGTGAGAGTGACAGTCCCTAAAATCAAGGTTTCATTCAACTGAGTATGGAGTATAGTGATTTAGGAAAACAGGAAATAGAAGCGAGACCAGTGAATTCAGCCATTTGAGCACACTTTGCTATTTAACATGATCATGGCTGATCTTATTCTGATTTCAAATACACTCTCCTGCCTGCTCCCCACAGCACTTTATCCAACTTTTCATCAAAGAGCCTGAGCAAAACTAGAACCAATAGATGTCAGGGGACAAGCTCTCTATTGGCGAACCCTATCTTGAATGGGAATAAATGAATTATGTACACGAATCTTACTTATTAATGTTACAAAATTGCATATTTCCTTCTGATGTACTTGCTTAACCCAGATTAAAATTGAATTCATCTTCCATGATGGAGGATTAACCCATTTTCACTTCACAGGTCCTTTAGGAAATAGTGACCATAACATCATCAAGTTCATACATAGTAAAACAAAGAGCTGTGGGTGTTGGAAATCCAAAACAAAATTAGAAAGTGCTGGAGAAACTAAACAGGTCTAACAGCATCTGATGGGGTGTCACTGAACCTGAAGCTATAACCACATCATCACACTCTTTCCTGGTATACAAAGTAACGTAGTCCAATCCAAATTGAGGGCCTGAATCTAAACTAAGGGAACTGTAAATGTATGAAAGTTAAGTTAGCTCCGGCAGGCACAAATAATGCTTGCAATCTATCAGCCCAAGAATGGATATGGCCCAGATTTTGTTGAAAATGAACCTTGCTGAAAAATATATGATTATACTATGAATGCCTACTGGCTTGTGATGGTCCTCTGAGCTGTCATCATCACCTGGGTTGGGTTGATTTGGAAATGATGCAGATAACTGAGAAGGATAATTGACCCCATTTCTCTGGAAACTAAAATTAGAAAGTAGGAAGCTGGGAGAGTGCTGCATGGAATTTTTGGCTCATTACAGGCAGATTACAACATTGCACAATACAACATTGCGTGCAAATTATTGTTTATTCCAATATTGCATTACCAAACACAAGATCAGTGCCATCCAGGACAAAACAGTCCTCCTGATTGGAACACCATCTTCCATCCAGACGTTCACTCCCTTCTCCACAGGGAACAGTGGCAGAAGTGTGTAATCTACCATCAAGGTGCATTGCAGCAACTCACCAAGACTCTTGTGACAGCATGATCATGACCAATAACATCTATTGGCCTGAAAAAGAGCAGGGTCAGTGGACACATGGGAATGTCATTGTACTGAGTGTAATGAAGTCAGCCAGATGAACCTCATGGAATGTGAGTTCCTTGATTGAGGCTGTTAATTTGGTCCAATCAAGGAGCCCTGGCTGACAGATAAGGAGTGTGAGCGGCTCTGTTCACTCTGAGGGCTGACTCTGAGACACCTGGATCAGTAGTGAGGACTCTCCACGTGTAAATAAAGATGACCTGGTGATGGGATGCAGGCCTCTGTGGAGCTATTTCAGTCGCTGCTTCCAGTTCTCCTCCTGGTACATACCATCCTGACTGGAATCTAGGTGACCATTGCTTCACTGTCATTTGGTCAAAATCCTTGGAATCCCCTGCTGACAATATGATGGAAGACCCTTCACCACACAAACAGAGTCAATGAGTTATACAGCACAGATGAGGCCTTTTGGCTCATCGAATCTGTGCTGACCTATCTGCACTAATCTTACTTTCAGCTGTCGCTGTGTGGTTCTCCCCACCAGTCAGAGTGGAAAGGCGAATACATCTTTGCTCAATAAGCAGTGCCCAGGAATGTATTTGGAAAATGATTCCTGATTTGCTGAGTGTTTCCAGCGTTTTCCGATTCAATGTTTGAGGATTCAGTTTGACTCTATCAACGCTTTTGTTACTGTATATTTTCTGAGCTGCTGTTTGCACTCATTGGAATTCACCAGCCTTAACATAATAATGCCTTATTTACGACATGGAAATTTATGCTCGCAGCAGCCTCTTTAGCTACGTGGGAAATGTCAGAGGATTATTCCTGCAGAAATATTATAATTGGCTGAGCTTCTTTCTACAACACCAGCAGTGTTACATTCTCAGAAACCACAATGCTCTGAAACATCAATTCCCAAGATGCTATTCGTGCAGCCAATGTATTAAGGAATGCAGTTCATTTTTCTTGCTTTTTGAACCTGCTGTTACACTGTGGTGTAACATTAACAGTCCTCAAGATATTTGCAAGGAGGAATTTTCATCAATAATCCCTCTTATAATTCAACCATTTAAAAATGCATTAACATTCACATCCATTCTTGAAGTTATTCCCCATGATTTGTTGCATATGATAAGTAGGTTTCTGACATGAAAATTTCCAACTTAATGTTTGGGAGTGTCATAGCAGGAACAAGTTACTGCACATACTGGAACCTGCACTGAAAACAAAAAATACTGAAATCACAGCATTCACTGAGAGAGAGAGCAAGCTAACATTTTAAGTCTAGATGATTTTTCATAAGAGCAGTCATCTAGGCTCCTACAGACAAAGGGGGTGGCCATGGGTGCCCACATAGCCCCATGCTATGCCTGCCTCTTTGTAGGTTACGTGGAACAGTCCCTCTTCCGCACCTACACAGGCCCCAAACCCCACCTCTTCCTCCGTTACATTGATGACTGTATCGGCGCTGCCTTTTGCTCCCCAGAGGAGCTCGAACAGTTCATCCACTTCACCAACACCTTCCACCCCAACCTCAAGTTCACCTGGGCCATCTCCAACACATCCCTCACCTTCCTGGACCTCTCAGTCTCCATCTCAGGTAACCAGCGAGAAACTGATGTCCATTTCAAGCCCACCGACTCCCACAGCTACCTAGAATACACCTCCTCCCACCCAACATCCTGCAAAAATTCCATCCCCTATTCCCAATTCATCCGCCTCCACCGCATCTGCTCCCAGGATGAGGCATTCCACTCCCGCACACCCAGATGTCCAAGTTCTTCAAGGACCGCAACTTTCCCCCAGCAGTGGTCGAGAACGCCCTTGACCGTGTCTCCCGCATTTCCCGCAACACATCCCTCACACCCCGCCCCCACCACAACCGCCCAAAGAGGATCCCCCTCGTTCTCACACACCATCCCACCAACCTCTGGATACAACGCATCATTCTCCGACACTTCCGCCATCTACAATCCGACCCCACCACCCAAGACATTTTTCCATCCCCACCCTTGTCTGCCTTCCGGAGAGACCACTCTCTCCGTGACTCCCTTGTTTGCTCCACACTCCCCTCCAACCACCACACCCGGCACCTTCCCCTGCAACCGCAGGAAGTGCTACACTTGCCCCCACACCTCCTCCCTCACCCCCATCCCAGGCCCCAAGATGACTTTCCACATTAAGCAGATGTTCACCTGCACATCTGCCAATGTGGTGTACTGCATCCATTGTACCCGGTGTGGCTTCCTCTACATTGAGGAAACCAAGCGAAGGCTTGGGGACCGCTTTACAGAACACCTCCGCTCGGTTCGCAATAAACAACTGCACCTCCCAGCTGTGAACCATTTCAACTTCCCCTCCCATTCCTCAGACGACATGTCCATCATGGGCCTCCCGCAGTGCCACGATGATGCCACCCGGAAGTCGCAGGAACAGCAACTCATATTCCGCTTGGGAACCCTGCAGCCCAATGGTATCAATGTGGACTTCACCAGCTTCAAAATCTCCCCTTCCCCACCATATCCCAAAACCCACCCAGTTCATCCGCTTCCCCCACTGCATCCTAAAACCAGCCCAGCCTGTCTCTGCCTCCCTAACCTGTTCTTCCTCTCACCCATCCCTTCCTCCCACCCCAAGCCGCACCTCCATTTCCTGCCTACTAACCTCATCCCACCTCCTTGACCAGTCCGTCTTCCCTGGACTGACCTATCCACCCCCCCCCCCCCCCCCGCCCTCCCCACCTATACTCTCCTCTCCATCTCCGGTCCGCCTCCCCCTCTCTCCCTATTTATTCCAGAACCCTCTCCCCATCCCCCTCTCTGATGAAGGGTCTAGGCCCGAAACGTCAGCTTTTGTGCTCCTGAGATGCTGCTTGGCCTGCTGTGTTCATCCAGCTCCACACTTTATTGTCTAGGCTCAAAATGTTGGCTTACGCTCGCTCCACGAATGCTGCCTGTTTTGCAGTGATTTCCAGCAAATTTTGTTTTCAATATCATAGCAGGAGTTGAGTCTGTTCCCACCATTCAGTATACACAATGCTGATTGGCATCTTAACTCTGTTTGTCCGCCTACCCTCCCAAGCCCTTAAAGCCTTTGCTCAATAATCTCTATTAAACTAATTTTTGATTGCTTCAGCTCACCTTTAGTTTCAGCAGCTATTTCGGGGTTAGAGGTCCAGATTTCCACATGTATATAATAATAATAATAATAATAATAACAATAATGCAGTTCCCTTTGATTGCTGAAGATGTGAAAATGCAGAGTTGAACATTTTTAATGATACTGGTACCCAGATATTTCAAATGCTTTTAGTGCTTACAAGATGCACGAATTAGAATTGAAACTGTGTCCAAATCACTTGTTAATATGCCTTGTGTCGTAAATAGCAAGTATTTGTGGATCAATGATGTCAAGAAATGTTACATTTTAATATACCACTACCACCATGTCGCACTCTGGTTTGAGTAGCTCATTGACACCAATCCTCCATTCTCAAAGTTGAGTTTAGGGCTTGACTAATTATCAGTGGTAGAGAATAGAACACCAGGGAATTTAAAAATACTCGTCATATCTAACGCGGCAGTTTACTAGATGATAGGAATAGGTACAACTTACTTTAGTAGTCAGGCATAATTATGACAGACTCCTGGGAGCCAGAAACAATATATCTATGCCCTGTGGCTACTCACTGTCTCCACTCAGACTGTGTAACATCATTGGATTGAGTGGAGCTCAATGAAGCATGAACATTAACTCCTTCAGAACCAATACCTTATACAACAAATAAAAGTGTTGCCATACTGTGAAAATGCATCAGGTGCTGTTTTGATTGATGCGTCCGATTTCTGCAGTTTAAAGCCAAGGGTTTAGGCTGATTGCGACAAGCCAGGCTTTCTGGGAAAGGTCTGAGGCCTTAGCATGAAAAGAATCTTTGATGTGCCATAATTAAGCTCCAGTTAGGTTTACTAACCTTTTCAGTGCCTATGCTTGAAGGGAATGAATATGGATACTGCAACTCATACAATTTCCTCACATCCTCTGAAATGACACTAACTCTGCTTTTCAGAGGATGCCTTCACAACTATGCTGTTTAATTTCATGATCACAAGTGAAATATGTTCCAGAGATAGTAGGAACTGCAGATGCTGGAGAACCTGACATAACAAGGTGTGGAGCTGGATGAACACAGCAGGCCAAGCAGCATCAGAGGAGCAGGAAAGCTGATGTTTCAGGCCTAGACCCTTCTTCAGAAATGCATTTCTAAAGAAGGGTCTAGGCCCAAAAATGTCATTCTTCCTGCTCGGCCTGCTGTGTTATCCAGCTCTACACCTTGTTATTTGAAATATGTTCACTTGGTTAAAACACAGTGCCAGGGTGAGCTTTCACAGCATCTTACGGCAGTAGGTGAGGAGGAATTTCTTCACACAGGTGGTGGTGAATTTATGGAACTTGTTGCCAGAGGGCTGTGGAGGCCAAGTCATCGAGTGTATTTACAAGAGAAATAGATGGGTTTTTGATTGGCAGGATGTTATGAGGAGAAGGCATGAGAATGGAATCAAGAAACAAATCAGTGATGATCAAACAGGGAACAGACTCAATGGGCCAAATGGCCTAGTTCTGCTCATTTTTTCTAAAACATAGGAAGAGGCCAGTCAATCCATCTTCCAGATCTGCTGAAGCATTATCCAATTAATTACACTCTTGTTCTTTCACTGTCATTCTGCAGCTGCCTCCCTCAAACTATTGCTTTTACCAAACTTCCTTTTATAAGTTATTGTTGAATGTGTTTTGATCACCCTGTCAAGCAGCACAGTCCAGAACATGACAAACCTCTATGCAAAAAAACCATAGCACCTGTACTATTTTTACCACTCATTTTAAACCTGTAATTGTCACAACCACTGGGTGTGACCACATTGTTGCTATTGAGCTGTAAACTTGAAATCGCCAGCCAGCCAGCCAGCCAGCCAGCCAGCCAGCCAGCCAGCCAGCCAGCCAGCCAGCCAGCCAGCCAGCCAGCCAGCCAGCCAGCCAGCCAGCCAGCCAGCCAGCCAGCCAGCCAGCCAGCCAGCCAGCCAGCCAGCCAGCCAGCCAGCCAGCCAGCCAGCCAGCCAGCCAGCCACATGCAGTCAGTATTCCTGAACTGAGGAAATACTGTATCCCTTGTTTATATATGTCAGCCAGAATTGTCTGATTGGCCTAGGTTAACAACCCCAATCAGGGATCTCAACCAGAATGAGATCCACCTGGTTCCAAACACTACAGGTACCTGTGACATGTCGAGGGAATTCTGATCTTAAGATGGATTATCACAGCTTTATTCTCATCATTTGTGTTTTATGGTGGTTATATTTACTTCTAATAAATCATTGCCTCACAAAGCAAAGTCAAACATGTCAGAATTTCCTATGGAATGTTTTTTGCAGGCTCTTGATTGTCTCTGAAGTTTTGAACTTTCATATGTTGGAAGACGAAATGTGTAGCCCAAGTGTTGTAGTTAAATTCTAACTGGTTCCCCTGTCATAGAGTCATGCAGTGCAGAAAAGGCCTCTCGGCCTATCGAGTCTAAACTGACAACTACCACTAACAGCGTGCTATATCTTTGTGCACAGAAGTGGATTCACAAGAGAACCATGATGGGCATTTAGAAGAAAGTTGGCAAACCTCAGGATAATTAATCATCATTTGTGGTTGGTACGAAAACTCTAAAGATAGCCAGCAGTCCAATGAGGCTGCACTTGTTTTCAGAGGCTGGAGGTGAGTCTGATGTTGAGACCTGCCTTCATTCAACATAGTGCTATCATGTTTATGATCCATGAACAATAAGTGCTGTTGTTGAATGGTCAGAGGACACACAGCGTTCGTTGGTTTTCATTAATATATTTCACTGAATGGTCCAAATGATTGGCTGAATAGTATAGGGACTAGGATATGGAAATTTAAAAAAACAAGTTCAAGGTTCCAGTCTGAAAATTGTGAATTGGCATGTCAAATGGCTAGTAGGAGATGATAAGGAATCAGTGTGAACTATCAATTAATGCAATGTGACTGGTCAGCAGCAAACATTCTGCTAATTTGATATAGTTTTGATGTGGAGAGTGTTAATTTTAGATGGAAGGGAATTACATTTGAACTTTGAATATATTTGAGTTGTACAATTGTACAATTAAAGTAAATGCGAGAGCTCTTTTACTCATTTAGGGCACAGTTCATAGGCTGGTTTTTACAGTAACTGAGACTAAATTGTTGCCATGGGCAAGATTTGAATCAATAATGAATTGATATTCATACTGCAGAATATACAGACTACCGGTGCTGATATCAAATGAGGAGTACTTCATTCAGCCAAGTGACTTCCTTCTCAATTGAATATATTTAAATTAATCCTGCACAGAGTTCCTCTATTTGAATAAAATATCAAAAGCTGGAAATACACAGTGAATATTCTGCTTGGAAAAGCTTGTAAAGTTTAATCAATCTATTGATGGTGAGTGATTTGTGTTGTGCTTTTCACATCCTCAAAATGTCCTAAAGTATGTTACCGGCTTTTGATATGAAGCATCAAAGCCATGCGGATCAGTTGGTAGCTCTGTCACCTTTGTGAAATAACTTTGTATGTTCAATCCCTACTTCAGAGGACTGAACACAAAACTAGCATCTAAAATGTGAGTGCTGTACTGAGGGAGTGCTGCCCTTTGAATGAAATCTTCCATCGGTTGTTCAAGCAGAATGTAAAAGACCTCGTAGCACTATTTCACAGAACAAGGGAGTTCTCCCGAGTTAAAACCAAAAGAACTGGGCTTGCTGTAAATGAGGAACAAAAACAGAAGTTGCTGGAAAAGCTTAGCAGGTCTGGCAGCGTCTGCGAAGAAAAAAATCAGAGTTAACGTTTCGCTGATTTTTCTTCATGGATGCTTCCAGACCTGCTAAGCTTTTCCAGCAACTTCTGTTTTTGTTCCCAAATTCTCCCGAGTTTCCTGACCCAGGGAGAGGTACCGTGGTGCTGAGAATTGAGAATACTAGTAACATTGGAGTTGATCACTTTAATGAAAGTTGAATAAGTCTTCTTGGTTTTTGTATTCTATCTGCTTACTAATGAAGATCATCATTATCTCAGCCTTCAGTGACATGCCTTTCAAGCAGAGCCTTGTCAAACAATCACACACAATTCGGTTGTTCATATTCTTGTTCAACTCATCCTGGTTCTTTGAACTTGACTCAATGACAGATGCAGACAGAAATCTACAGAAATCTTGAATTTCATAATAACTCCTGCCCCCAACAGTAACCTTATGTAAAAAATAAAAATATCTTGACCCATTGTTATAGGAGTCCTGATATCAATTCCAATGTTATAAAGTCATAGAGGTGTACAACAGAGAAACTGACCCTTGGGTCCAACTCGTCCATGCTGACCAGAAATCCGAGATTAATTTAGTCCCATGTGGCCCATATCCCTCTAAACCCTTCCTATTCATATACACATCCAGATACCTTTCAAGTGTTGTAATTGCACCAGCCTCCAACTCCTCCAATGGCATCTTGTTCCACACACACACCACCTTCTGTGTGAAAAAAGTTGCCCCTGATTAGGTTCTTTTTAAAACTTTCCCCTCTCACCTTAAACCTCTGCCCTCTAGTTCTGGACTGCCCCACCCTGGGGCAAAACACCTTGGCTGTTTACCCTATCCATGCCCCTCAAGATATTATAAATCTTTGTAAACTCACCCCTGAACTACCAAAGTTCCAGATAAATTATCCCCAGCCAGTTCAGCCTTTCACTATAGCTCAAACCCTCCAACCCAGGCAAATGTTTTTCTGAATACTTTCATGTTTCTCAACATCTTTCTGATAGCAGGGAGACCAGAACTGAACACAGCATTCCAAAAGTGACCTAACCAATGTCCTGCACAGCTGCAATATGACCCGCCAACTCCTACACTCAATGCACTGACCAATAAAGGCAAGCGTACCAAATGCCTTCTTCACTATCCTGTCTACCTGCGACTCTATTTTCAAGGAACTATGCATCTGCACCCCAATGTCTCTTTATTCAGCAACACTCTCCAGGATCATACCATTAACTGTATAAGCGCTGCCTTGATCTGCCTGATTGAAATACAACACCTCACATTTATCTAAATTAAACTCCATCTGCCACTCCTCTACCCATCAGCCCTTTGGCCCATCTGATCAAGTTCCTGTTGTACTCTGAGATAACCCCTTTGCTATCCCATACACCAGCAATTTTGGCTTAAATGACAGTAAGATTTCAGTAAATTATCACCATCCCATATGTTATTTCTATCCACACAAGTTGACTTTGATAACAGGAAAAAAGTGATCAATATTGTCTCATTTTAAACTGAGATTAACCAAAATTTGACAATATCCAGCATGGAGCCAAACAAAAAAAAATAAAATACCACCAGGCACACATTTTTTTTATTTATCAGGGGTTTGTTTCTCAGGGCTTCCTTTCAAGTCCATTCTAACTCAAGGGTAAGAGAAACTGATACATAGGATGATCATCACTCACAAATTTCCCTCCAAATTAATCCCTAAGGACATTGTGTGTACACTTGCACAAAATAGACTGCAGTGGGTTCAAAAAGGCAGCTCACCACCACCTCCTCAATTATGATGAGCAATGGAGCAATAAAAACTGGCCCAGCCAACAATGCCCACATCCCATGAATTAGTTGTTTTAAAACAAACTATTTCCTTCTTCAATCTCTTAAGAGATTTCACCTCCACATGCTAATGTGATAGTGAATTTCACGGGTTTATCACCCTCTGATTGAAGATATTTCTCCTGACCTCAAGCTGGAATCCTCCTATCCTGAGATTGATCTGCTCCCCTGCCTCACCCTTATTCTGGGCCTCCTAGCCATCATTCCCTGCATCCAGAGATAATGGGAACTGCAGATGCTGGAGAATCCGAGATAACAAAGTGTGGAGCTGGATGAGCACAGCAGGCCAAGCAGCGTCTCAGGAGCACAAAAGCTGATGTTTCGGACCTAGACCCTTCATCAGAAAAGGGGGAGGGGGTCCTGAAATAAATAGGGAGAGAGAGGGAGGCGGATCAAAGATGGATAGAGGAGCAGATAGATGGCGAGGTCTGGAGGGAGGAGGGTAACTTCTTCAGGTTAGGCATCCCTGGAAGAGGCTTCACAGTGAGGCACCTATCTTCTCCTCTGTCCATCTTCGGTCCGCCTCCCCCTCTCTCCCTATTTATTCCAGCTCCCTCTCCCCATCCCCCTCTCTGATGAAGGGTCTAGGCCCGAAACGTCAGCTTTTGTGCTCCTGAGATGCTGCTTGGCCTGCTGTGTTAATCCAGCCTCACACTTTGGTACTCCCTGCATCCAGTTTGTCGATATGTTCCTGTGCTACGTCTGCGGGGGATCAGGTAGCTGAATTGGCCAGCTTGCAATGCAGTGTAACACTAACAGCACAGGTTCAGTTTCAGCACCAGCTGAGGTCACCCTGGAGGACTCACTTTCTTAGCCCCACCCGCTTGCCTGAGACGCAGTGAGAAAGCTGCACTTTGGCCCTTTGATCCCATTTTGGAAGAAGGGCCTCGGCCCGAAACGTCAGCCTTCCTGCTTCCATGATGCTGCTTGGCCTGCCGTGTTCATCCAGCTCTACACCTTGTTATCTCTTTGGCTCTGTCATGTCTTTACCTCCATCCTACTGACGGCGCACAAAAGTGTGGGAATTGGTGTCAATCAGAGAAAGAGCCACTTCCAATCCCTTCTGTTGGGCAGAAGAAACAGAAGCTTGAACAACACGCACCAACAGGTTCAAGAACAGCTTATTCCATGTTGTTGTCAAACTGCTGAATGGACCTCTCTAATTTCAAATAACATTGATCTTGCTGATGTTTACGATGCACAAATCGCTAGTGCTTCCTCATTTGAAATATTGCGTGCAGTTCTGGTCACCCCATTACAGGATCGATGTGGAAGCATTGGAAAAGGTGCAGAGGAGATTTACCAGGATGTTGCCTGGTCTGGAGCACAAGCCCTATGAAGAAAGGCTGAGGGACTTGGGCCTGTTCTAATTGGAGAGAAGGAGGCTAAGAGGGTATCTAATAGAGACATACAAGATGCTCAGAGGATTAGATAGGGTGGACAGTTAGAGTTTTTTCCCTAGGATGCTGACTTCAGCTTGTACAAGGGGGCATAGCTACAAATTGAGGGGTGATAGATTTAAGACAGATGTCAGAGGCAGGTTCTTTACTCGGAGAGTGGTAAGGGCGTGGAACGCCCTGCCTGCCAATGTAGTTAACTCAGCCACATTAGGGGCATTTAAACAGTCCTTGGATAAGCATATGGATGATGATGGGATAGCGTAGGGGGATGGGCTTAGATTAGTTCACAGGTCAGCGCAACATCGGGGGCCAAAGGGCCTGTTCTGCGCTGTATTGTTCTATGTTCTATGCTCTGTGTTCTATGTTTGTGCACCTCTTGTGCTGCTGTAGCTCTGTCAAAGCATCCTGTGATCTGTAAGTCCTTGTTTGCTAAGAACTGCATGTCCTGCTTGCAAAACAAAGCGTTTCACTGTACTTAGGTACATGTGACAACAATAATTCAAACCAAGTCGGAGGTCACCACAACCTTCCCAAGGGAAACTGTGGGACAAGCAATAAATGCTGCTCCACCCACCATCTCACCAGGGAATCAAATTAAGCATCTTTAATTTCTTCTATAATTGCAACCTCATAGATATTCCTGAGAGAGAGTCTTCAGAAAATCCCAGAGATTCAGCAAACAATGTGGTCAATTGTGTTTCTTTTCCAGATTGTAATAAACAGAATTTCAGAGTTGGATTTTCCATTAAAATGTAGGATGACACTGCAAACGTTTGCATGCTTTCCTTGAGATACACTTACAATACAATTATGTCTGTAGCACAGGGCATTGCTAGACTCCTTTTTATTCAATTTGTTAAAAAATATTCAAATAAACCCTAACTTTTAAGCAATCACGTGACTGGAAATGTCACATCATATGTTCAGTTCCAGATGAAGTGCATACTCTAATTAAAGTGCACAAAATGCATTGCACAGGCCAGTCATGAGTGTTTTGATGGGTTCAACGTGTGCGCAGATGACTGAAAATTGATGCTGAGCTTTGGCCACAAAAGACACTAAAAAGTGTCCAGTGATCTTCATTGAGGTAATGCTAATATGCATTAGGAGATCAAATGTAACTAACAGAAAGACGAAACAAGGGGTAAGCATGAATAGCCTTCTCTGGGAACATCACAAGACAAGAACCATAGCGGCATTAGCACAATAATTATTAGGCAGATGCTGGTAGACTATGTTAATGGGCTCAGCTAAAGGTCAAGACTTTTTTTCCATTTCTGTCACCTCCTGATCTGATTATTCAATATTTTACACTGTGAGCAGATTTAATGCTAATAGTCATGGAATTGCCCACCCAAGAACAAAAGGAATGTTTTTATATCCTTGTAACTTTTTATCCTATTAAGGAATATTAAAGCAAAAAGAGAAACCCTGCTTGTTACTGAGAGAAAGTTTATACATAATTCAAGAACAAGACTCCTAAACAGATTGCATTCCGTGTTTGTCAGTTTGTGATATATTTTATACACTCTGTTTCCCTTTAGGCAATACGCAGATGACACTCTGGTCTCTGGTGCAACAGCTTTTATTTACAAAGTTTTAAATATTTCTGAAATCACAAAATGTTTGCGCACATGTTCAGCTTTTAGGCTTTTCTGAGTAATTTAGCACTGAGTCCACAGCCAGGCCTAAACCATCAAGTGTAGAGCAGTTACCAGGCTGTTATAAGTGAACAAAAAACAATCGAACACTACAGCAGAGGGCTCTTGTGGCAAAGAAGTAGTGACCCTATCTCTGAGGCAGATGGCCTGGATTCAGAACCCATCTGCTTCAAAGGTGTGTGATAAATATCATGGAATGTGCTGATTATAAATACCCAAAAAAATTGAAGTTAACAGATGGCTCGATGTTCCTTTTTTGATGTGTTATGACAATTTTTTGAGCAGCATTCTAGAACAGTAGGGTGTGAAAGGATCTTCAGCGAATCTAAACTTAGCTCATTCACTGAGTCAATGGGCTGATGTTGGAATGAAACTTAGAGAAAGGAGATCAAAGTTTGGGTAAAGAAAGTAAGAAGAGAAAAAGAATACAAAGAATAAGTTAAAAAAAATTCCACATCAAAATCTCAAACATCAATTAAAACCTGAAGGACTGCAGCTCTATACTTGTAATAGTTAATTGCTTGCACTAGAGAAGTTGATTAGCTGGACCAAGTTGTTATCATATCATTAAGAAGATAGTTAGATCGGAAAAGATAGAACATGCTGTGGTGAGATTAGATGGTACACTAAACTGATACAGCAACTTCCTGTTGCCAATTTATCTTAATGGAGAGCAAGACAGCAAGAAGCCAAATTAACAAAGCAAGCATCTAGGTACTGCATATCCAACAGCAACTTTCATATTTCCCTGTTTAATCGTCTGAATTTGCTGTAACATGTGCACTGAAATAATGGCAAGCTTCATTTGCCTTAGCATTATTTTGACAATTGCTTCGGGGCAATTCTCTTACATAAGAACTGAAAGAAATCAAAGATTAAACAAGTCAAAAGCCAAGGAAAAGAAAGAATGAGGGGAGGACAAGGAAGGACAATGAGGAAGCTCCCATTATTGAGAGGATGTATAAATTGAGAAAGTAACAAAATTAATAATAGTGCAACACCAAAGAGGTTGACAATGGGACACATAAAGAAACAAAATCTAGGTTCCGAAGGCAAACAAATGATTGTGTCAGATCCGTTTTTGGCCATAATTTTCTAAAAAAAGATGTGCTTACGTTGTAAATTACTGCATATACAGTGTCTTAGTGAATAAGTCAAAGGAACAGAATTAGGCCATTCACCCCACTGAGTCTGGTCCACCATTCAATCATGGCTGAAATGTTACTCAACCCCATTCTCCTGCCTTCTCCCTGTAACTATTGATCCCTTTACCAATCAGGAACCTCTTTCTCAAATGCATTCAACAATATGACTTCAACAAAAACCTGCTGCGACAATGATTTCCACAGATTTGCCATCTTCTGGCTGAAAAAAAAATCCTCCTCATCTCAGTTCTGAAGGGCTCCCCCCTACTTCACTGTGAGGCTATGTCCTCTGGCCTTAGTCTCTCCGAATAGTGGAAACATCCAGTCCTGATAAAGGTGTAAACCCGAAACATCGACTTTCATTTTGCTCTGATGCTTCCTGACCAGCTGCGTTCCTCAGCTTCACATTGTGTTGACTTCTCTATGTATATTCTATGCAAGCCTCTCAGTATTCTGTAAGTTTCAATCAGATTCCCTGTCATCCTTCCAAACTCCATTGAGTCCTCAACTGCTCCTCACGTGGCAAGCCCTTCATTGTAGCATCGTTCTTGTGAACCTCCACTGGGCCCCCTCTAATGCCAGCACACATTCCTTAGATACGGGGCCTAAAAGCTGCTCACAATATTCCAAATGTGGTCTGACCAGAGCCTTTGACAGCCTCAGCAGTACATCCCAGCTCTTGTATTTCAGTCCTCTTCAAATGAATGCCAGCATTGCTTTTGCCGTCCTAACTGCCAACTGAATCTGCATGTTAACATTAAGAAAATCCTGATCTAGGACTCCTCAGTCCCTTTATGATTTATATTTCTAAAGCCTTTCCCCATTTACAAAATAGTCTACAAGTCTGTTTCTTTTTTATTCACTCCTGGGATATGTACATTGCTGCCTGGCCAACAGTTATCGCCCATCCCTAGTTTCCCTAGGAAAGGTGGTGGAGGACTGCTTTCTTGAGCTACTGCGGTGCACGAGCTGTAGATTGACCCACAATGCCATTTGGGATGGAATTCCAGGATTTTGACCCAACATCATTGTAGCCTTGTGCATAACCTCACACTTTCCCACTTTTTTGCCTTGTCTCCTAGCCTGTTCTTCTACGATCTCCCCACCTCCTCAACTCTACTTGTCCCTCCACCTATCTTTGTGTCATCTCCAAACTTAGGAACAATGTTCAGCTCCTTCTTTGAGATCATGAATGTGTAATGTGGGTAGTTGTGGTCCCAACACTGACCCCTGTGGTGCTCTAATTTGTCATCAGTTGACATCCTGAAATAGACCTCTTTATCCCCACTCTCTGCTTTCTGCCACTCAGTCAATCCTCCATCCATTCCAGTGCATCGACCCTACACCACGTGCTGTTGTCTTATCGAGCACTCTCCTGTGCAACACCATTTCAAAAGGCCTCTGGAAATCCAAAGAGGCCATGTCCACTGGCTCTCCTTTGCCTAATTTGTTCATTACCTCCTGAAAGCATTTTAACAAGTTTGTCAGGCATGGCCTCCCCTTGATGAAGCCATGCTGATTCAGTTCTATTTTATGATGCACTTCTGAGTACTCTGCAATCTCATTCTTAATAATGGACTCTATAATATGAACAATGACTGAGGTCAGACTAACCAACCTATAATTTCTTGACTTCTACTTCCCTTCTTAAGCATAGCTACTGACCACCTTTGGTCCCATCATCAATGGTCTTCCCTCCATCGTTAGATCAGAAATGGTGATATAATAGAGTCATAGGAGTGAACTGCATGGAAACAGTCCTATTGGTCCAACTTACCCAGGCCAACCAGATACCCTAGATAAATCTGGTCCCATTTGCCAGCATTTGGCCCATTTCTCTCTAAACCCTTCCTATTAATGTACCCATCCAGATGGCTTTTCAATGCTGTAATTGTACTCATCTCCTCCACTTCCTCTGGCAGCTCATTCTATTCATGCACCACCCTCTGTGTGAAAAAGTTGCTGCACAGGTCCCTTTTAAATCTTCCCCCTCTCACCACCCTATGCCCTCTAGTTTTGGACACCGCATCCTGGGGAATACACCTTGTCTATTTACCCTATCCATGCCCCTCATGATTTTGTACACCTCTATAAGGTCACTCCTCAGCCTCTGAGCCACCAGGGAAAATAACCCCAGCCTGTTCAGCTTCTCCCTGTAGCTCAAACGTTCCCACCCTGGCAACATCCTTGTAAATCTTTTGAACCCTCTCAAGTTTCACAACAAGTTTGCTGATTGTTCGTGGATTAAAGCAGTCCATATCCAAATGCAGGAAAACCTGGTCAACATTCAGATTTGGGATAATAAGTGGTTTGTAACCTTCATGTTACTCAAGCACCTGGCAATAACCATTTCCAACAAGAAAGAATATAGGCTTTTCTCCTTGGCATTAACCCACGTTGCCATCATGAAATTCCCCACCATCAATGTCCTGCACTTTTCATTGACCAGAAACTGAACTAGACTACCCATATAACCACAATGACCAAAAGAACAGATCAGAGCTGCAGCAGATAATTCACCTCCTGACTCCTTAAAGCCTATTCACCATCTACAAGGCACAAGCCAGGAATGTGATGGAATGCTCCTCAGTTGTCAGGATGAGTGCAGCACCAACAACACTCAAGACACCATCCAAGACAAAGCAGCCCACTTGGTTTGCACCCATTCTAACATCTTCAACACTCGCTCACAATCTCCACTATTGACGCACAGTGGCAGCAGCATTTACAAGATGCACTGCAGAATTTCACCAAGGCTCTTTGGTCAGCATTTTCCAAACCCATGACTACTTACATCTGGAAGGACAAGGGCAGTAGATACACGGGAACATCACCACCTTCAAGTTCCCCTCCAAGCCACTTGCTCACCTGTTTTGGAACTATAACGCCATTCCTTCACTGCCACTCGGTCAAAATCTTGGAATTCCCTCCCTAAGGGTATTGTGTGTGTTTCTACAGCATGTGTACTGAAATGGTTCAAGAAGGCAGCTCACCACCAATTTCTCAAGAAATGCTGGACTAGCCAGTGATGCCCACATCCTGCAAATGAATTTTTTAAAAAAAGATTCAGGCTTGAAGATGCTCAATCTTACATTGAGATTCATTTTGTTTTACAAGCTGACCGATCTCATTTTTAAGATAATACCATAGTCAGTTTCAGTATCTGCCTCATGATCAAGTCACAGACATATGTGAGGCTAATCGTTCTGTTGGGAGCAAGGTACTAAGCAACAATTTCTGAAATAAGGTTGTTACCAAAATGATTATTGCTAATGGTTGGAATAAGCAATTATAATGAAAATTATAATTAACAATCTGTTTCACAATCCATCTTGAACACTTTACACAAACTCTATAGAGGTATTCGCTGTAAGGTGATTACATATCTGTGTAGGTGATTCATGATCAATATTTAAGTGTGTTGTTGATTCAACCATTAAAATGCCATTATTTCTTCACAGAATCTTGCTTAGCTTATTACAGCTGATTATGAGGATGTGTTTAGGCACATTGTTTGGATGGTGCTATTTGATTGTTGTTTTCAGCTTCTTTCATCCTGCCATTTCACAAAATCCATGCTCATCAATAAAGGATGGTTAATGCTGGTGACTGAGCAGAGTGCTAACGTTAGGAGCCCTTTAAAACTAGTATTGCAGAGCTCACTGAGTGAAGTTCTCAGTACATTAATTGTCAATAATATGATGCAGCTCAAGGAGCAACAGCCTAAGCTGAGCCAGTGCAAAGTGAAATAACCAATTTGATGCCAATTAAGGCCATACTAGGCTTGTTTTGTGTGACTGGGATCTTGCCAACTGGGAACTGGCCTAATACAGGCCAAACACATTGTCATGTGGCACATTGACAACTCTCCCACAGAGAACACACAACAGTCCAGCACTCCACACTTGATTAGAACTCTAAAATGCAAAGTCTCTGTCCAACCCACTGAACAATGCATTTTATTTCCACTTCCTGCTCATTCTGACGGCTTAGTTCATGCTGAAGCCTCAAATTTTTGGAAATTCCCTGCTGTTGCACTTAGTCTTTGTGGATGAAGCCAGCCAGTTATTGTCTACTGGCTATTTGGCTGAGTGAATTTCATTCCTCACCCAGGGAACGACGTGAATGTAAACTGTAGCTCAGTTGGTAACACTGTGGTCTCTACATTATATGATTCACTCCAGATAACTGAGCGCAAACCCTCTGATGGGTGGGTTGTGCTGCGTTGGAGATGTGGTGTCGATGGCACTTTGAACTGTGGCTCTGACTATTGTAACAGATAGAAAATTCCTTGGCAATAATCCAAAGAACTGAAGTTTTATTCCTACAATGTTTTATCCCTCCAGCACTATCTCTGAAACAGACAACCTGACCATTACCGTGCTATTTCTGTGGGATTTTGCTCAGTCAGAAAGTGGTTACCAAAGTCTCCTACATGACAGCAGTAGTCTGTGAAGGACATCGGGATATCCTACAGCCAAGAAAAGTGCTATTTCAAATGCAAAGCTTCCCCTTAGGGTTGCTGACATTTCAAATTACCCAGTCATCTCCAGCAAATAAAGATTAATCTCTCAGACAATGCCATGAGAAAAATCACTGGAGGACTCAAAAATAACACATAACGGTTAATTTGAGCTTAACATGCTCGGAGTGCCAATAGTTTTGTGGTGCTGTCACTGGGCTAGCAATTTTCTCAGGACCTGGGTTCAAGTCCTGCCATGGCAGATCGTCCTCTGAATGAACAAGGTTTTGTTTTCTAACGTTAAAATGAACTTAAACCTTACACGAGCTGCCACAGTGCAATTTGAATGCACAGCCCTGGAATATTAGCCTGTGGTGCTGATGACTGGGACATCGCCATCACATCCCTAATTCCCCAAACAGAGGAAAGGAATTCAGTTCCTAAAATAGAATGGATGAACAGGGTCAAAGTTAATGTATATTTTTGCGGTTAGACGTTAGCTGTTAGGAATCAGATCACTCCAGTCTTTGCACACTGTAGAGAGGGTTTATGATTCATGACCTGCTGCTGTGTCCTCATTTAGGTGCCTAGTCAGATTGCCTGTTGCAGTGGCGATGGCAGATGGATAAACATTACAGAAATAAATGAAGATGGTGTTGTCTCTGCATGTTGCATGATTGCAGAGTTGAACTCAGCAGCTTCCACACCGCTATCTTCTCTTGACTAGCAGCAGAAACAGGCAGCATTGACAGCTAATCATCTGGATCTCTTCTCAAAGGCAGGCCATCTGTTGAAGGGATAGACTGCTGGTGTGAATGCTACTGATCAAACAACTGGGAAGGTTGTTGGATGCAGGGTGAAAGCAAAGTATTGTGTGCCCCGGTTTAACAGTGCTATGCTACAGGTTATGGTAAACCATTCTGAGTCTGAAGGGAGGCCGGGTTTTCACCAGTGAGCCCCAGCCTGAGAAGGAGTACACATCCAGTGGGTCAATACCGGGAGACTATCACCAATAAGATGACGGTCAATGGGTGGCCTTTTTCAAATGCAATCTTCCATGTGATGTGGGTGTCGCTAGTGATATTAACATTGCTTGTGCATTCCCTCAGAGATTCATTCTCACTATTTACTGAGATTAGCTTTCACCTAGATTTTTCTTTTCGGCAATGATCTGATTTGACATTATCACAGCTGCCTGATATGAATTACCCTGAACATTAGTCTGATTTTTCCGGATTATCAGTCCAGTTCCACAACACAAGCACTTCCACCAGGATGGGTTACAAAAGGATACTCACATTAAATGCATTCATGGCTGAGTCTTTGGAGACGTTTTGTGCCGAGTGCCTCCCTGAATGTCAGTTTTCTATTAGAGTGGCTGCAGGCCAGGGATTCCGCTGAATCAGTGGAGATGTTAGATCTTTTCAGTGTTACAGTTTTTAAAACCTGCCATTTTGCCAATTATCTTATTCTAAATGTGTTTATGAGTTGTGGGTGTCACCGATAGAGTCAACATTCATTTCTCGTTGTCCATCTCCACTGCTTTTGAGAAGGCGATGGTGAGATGACTAAGTGGTAGGATCATTTCAGAGGGCCATTAAAAGACAACCACTTTGATGTGGGTCCAGAGTCAACTATAGAACAGGCCAAATTAATACGGCCGATTTTCTTCATTAAAGAACATTAGTGAGCAAGATGGAACAATGTTTCAGCATTATTGCGGACATCATTGTTAACTTAATGAATGGATAGAAGTCTTGAACACTTGTGCCCAAAGCATTACGTTAGATGCCTTGGCTATTAGCCAATAACAAAGCCATTATGCAACTCTTGGAGCACTGCTATCATATTTTGCATTAAATGGAATATTGAGTCAAAGAAAAGCAAACATATGAACAGCAAATCATCTAGAATTAACCAACCAAATTGAAGAGATTGACAATAAGGTTGTAGCACATAGTTAACCTAACCCTAAGCCTGCCCACTTACGATTATATAGATGAGGAGTTGCTACTTAATCTCATGATAGTTGTTCGCTATAAACTTCTGCAGGGGATTTGGTCTTTTCAAATGAAACAAGTATTGATTTATATGGGCTTTTAAAGGTAGATAAAAGGAGCTGGGTAAGTTACATCTAAAAAATATAACTAGGTTTTGGTAGAGCATGCGTGTTCACTTTTAATTGTTCTCTCAAAGAGACTCTGAAAACTTTATATCTGATTAAGTGCTTGTTATCTTCAGTGAGATGGTTTGCCTGATACTTCTCAGGGTAAAAACATTTCCCGAAGATGTAAAACGGCCCTTTTTTGCATATTATTCTGTGCAATATAAATGGGAACTCAGTGCCCACTGCAACAACACTTAAAGTGCTCGCAAAGTGCTGGCCATGTTGAGGTTATGTGTAAGTTTGTATGCACAACGCTTAGGAAATGCTGAGGATTTGCAGAGCTATGGGAGTAAAAGCAAGTGAATTGGCATAATTGGTAGCATTTTCAGAAAGAAACACATGAAGGCTGGTATCCCATCACCAACTCATCCTTTATTTACGCATACAAGTATATGACACTGACCCAATATCCTCAGTGCCGGCTCCTGAACTGAGCAAAATGCCCAAAACTCCTGTTTATATCTGTCAGCCAGGGCTCCCTGATTGGATTGGATTAATAGCCCCAATCAGGGAACTCATATTCTATGAGGTCCATGTCATTACAATCAGTACATGTAAGTCCTCGGTACTGTGTTCATTTAGCATTCACAAAACATGAAGAAAACTCAAAAGTTTACATTTTCATTCGTTTGAAGACCCTTTTTTCCAGAGGGCCACACTTTGTTCTTTCATGGACTGTAAAGATCAAGCATTGAAAGTCTCCTTCAAAACAAAATGGTGCTCGCTAAGTAAAGCAGATTCAAAATGGCAGCCATGTTCAACAACAACAAGACCAGGAGGGGGGTTTGTTTTCCTTTTAAAGATGAAGAATGATGAATTTAAAATGAAGTTTAATCCAGGAATCTAATCCCGACAGCCAGTGTGAATTCCCAAGATGTCTTGCACACTCTGTTGAACACAGAATAGCATTAGAGAAGAGGGCTGACCCACTGTTAATTCAGATGCTCCCTGACCTACCTTACAGTTTCTGTACTTTCTTGTCTTTCTCTCTCATAATTAATTTGGAAATAGACCAAAGTGGCCCCTCATTGGTCGCATCCCCATGATGATGCACTTGTAATTAATGCTACTGAATGATGAATTAATGACTTTAATTGTCACAAATGACATTGCACGCTGTATATTTCCAGGCACCTGGCCATCTTCCAGAAAAATGTTTTCGGCCTGGAGGAGAATTCTCATCTCTTCCGTACTGCCACTGCAGCCAGTGCGATGCATCTTCAAAGCTCTGAAGCTTGCCATGCTTATTTTTATTTTAATTTTACTTGGATGATCAGGTAAAGGATAATTCCATAATTCTGTCAGGAATAGGATTGTGTAGGCCATCTAGCTCCTTGAGCACCTACTCTGCCATTCAATAGAGTCATGGCTAATCCAACATTCCTCACATCCACTTTCCTGTCCTTTCCTAGTAACCCCGATTCCCTACTGACCAAGAATCTATCCATCCCTGCCTTAAATAACAGCTCTCCATGGCAAGGAGTTCCAAAGGCTAACAACCCTCTGAGAGAAGAAATTCCTTTTCATCTTAGTCTTAAATTGGCATCCACTTTATTCTGAGACAATGCCCCCTGGTCCGAGACCCTCCCATGAGGGAAAACACCCTCTCAGCATTTACCCTGTTAAGCCCCTTAAGAGCCCAATACGTCTCAATGAGGTCACATCTTATTCTTCTAAGCCCCGGTGAATAGGCTCCATACCTGTTTAGCATTTGCCGATAAGTCAATCCCTCCACACTGTTGTCTATCCAAGTGAACCTTTCCTAAACTACCTCCACTGAAATATTATCCTTCCTGACATAAAGGGGCCAAGCTGCTCACTGAACTCCAGGTGTGTTTAAGATAATGAAATGTGAGGCTGGATGAATACAGCAGGCCAAGCACCATCTCAGGAGCACAAAAGCTGACGTTTCGGGCCTAGACCCTTCATCAGAAAAGGGGGATGGGGAGAGGGTTTAAACTTGATTACTGTGTAATTGGTGTAAGACTACCCAACATTTATACACCAACACTGTTGAAATAAGAGTTGATATCCCATTAACCTCTGAATACCTGTTGCACATGTGCTAGCTTTCTATGCTTCGTGCATAAATTCTCCAAAGTCCCATTGTGTTGTGACTTTGTGAAGTTTATCTCCTTTTAAGTAATGTTGTTCTTTTGTTCTCTCTTTCAGAACGAACAACATCACAATATATTCCCTTTGTAAAATAATTGTACACTTTCTTTACCTGTCAATATCTCTCTGTAAATAATCTGTATTCTTCTTGCGATCTACCTTTCCACCTATTTTTGTGACATCACAGAGGTTTCCTCAGCAACTCTTGACAAGGTGAGGCTCCTCTGATGAAACACGTATAACATCTGTCAATAATAATTTTGGGTTTAGATTGCAAAATAGAAGCAGATGTATGTGGATTAGTTCTGTGAAGGGTTTCTAAACGATCGGAAAGCCATTCTGGGACAGTGACATTGGCTCATTAGCTCAAATAAAGCATTGTGCCCAGCAGATACCCGCAGAGTTAATGGATAAGATGTTTTCTACTTTTGAGTTTATGTCAGGCCAGTAAACAGAGCAATGCGATTAGTTTTGTTATGCAACAGACATCAAGAATTTAGTTTGAGATGATAAAAAGGTTTCCTCTGAACAGAAATTTGTTTCAGTTGAGTACGATGGTATCAATCACTATCATCAAAAGTGTTTTCTAGTCTGTGGAGCTTCTCAGTCAGGAGAGTTTGGAATAAGACCTTCAAGTTGTTAGAACTGAAAACAAATTAAGCCATCAGAATTTTAAAAAGTTCGTAACAGTGGATTCAAAAATAAATTTTGCGATTGTCTCCACTAGGTAAAAAAGTAGAAGATGTTGTTACATAATGATTTAAAGGCTTCAATAGGGCAGATATTTCTTTGGGGTTGAGTGACTTTAAAAGTTGATGTTGAAAAACAAGTTGAAACTTTGTCTTTACGTTGTGTTGGAGAGAGACCATCAGACCACAAACTATGGGAACAGAATTTGATCATGGCTGATTCGCTTCACTACTCCATTCTCCTGTCCTCTCCCTGTAACCCTTGATTTACTTACTAATCAAGAACCCCTCTATCTCTGTCTTAAATACACTCAATGACTTGACCTCCACAACCTTCTGCAGCAAGAGATTCCACAGATTCATCAGCATTTGGCTGAAGAAATTCCTCCTCAGCTCAGTTCTAATGGGTCATCCTGTTACTCTGAGGCTGTGCCCCTGGGTCCGCGTCTCTCTTCCTCGTGAAAACATTCTCTCCATGTCCACTCTGTCTAGGCTCCTTAGTATTCTGTAAGTTTCAATAAGACTATGCCCCCATCCTTCTAAACTCCATCAAGTTCAGGCCCGGAATCCTCAACCACTCCTCATCTGACAAGCCCAAAGTTATGTTTGTTTATTTTCTTTCTTTTGTGTAACAAACTTCTGCTCAATTGTTGGAGAATATTCGCAGCCTCATGCAAATGTAATTCAGTGATTAACCACTATGTTAATGACATGAAAAAATGTTAAACATAAGATAAACTAAACATGGTTTTACTCTGGGATCTGACTTGTCTAGTATTGTCACCAGATAAAATTCACCAGCTTAAATGTCCTGGAACATACTCATTACATCTGCATACACTCATTACTAGCACAAAGATTTTGATATTGGCTTATCCACATTTATTGAGTAGATGACAGGCAAAGATGTTCTCCATATTAAATTGGCCATTGGGTCATGACCTGCTTGACATCCATATATCCGCTACAGAGGGACTAACAAGAGATTTGTGAAACTGGTGGGTAACAAATAGACAACGGACAGGTGTTCAGCGGTGACTCACTTATTCTGAATAAACATCACAGCCTAGCCCTGGATGTTCGTGACAGCTAATGACTGGAAGACAGACAATGTCATGAGCATTTAGCAACTACCCACCCTATCCACAATGACATGCCACCAGCAGAACGTTCTTCTGTCAGTTGTTCCACAGCAAACCTTTGCATATCAGCCATTACCCTTTATATTACAGTTCTGCAGAGACAAGGAGAAAAGCAAATCCCAGCCAACTGTGAAAGTGACCCAGAGAAACAGGCAATTAAATCGTGCAGCTTCGCACCCAGACCCCTGTCTTCTGTCTCTAGCAAGTGGATCTTACCTTGCCTGGCCAACACCAGATGCTGCTTACATGAGGTTAATCACCCTGGTACAGCCCATCACCTCACCAGACTTACAGCTACCGGAGAAATGAAACACACAAGCACAGTGAACACAATCTCCAAAAAAAATCGGTGTATTGAATATATTAGAGATGATAATTAAACTGTCCATAATTGTTATTGTGGTTTTACTGCAGTTGGCGTTCACAAATTTAAATGTTAAATTGGAAATGCACAATCTTCAGTTGTTGCTCTTCTAAAAATAGTTTGGAATTAAACCCACAAACGATTTTTCAAAGTACATAGGTGTTGGGAGGCAATATGCACAGAAGGTTTTTGCAAAACCCCTTTGATTTTGTTGTGCATTTGTTTTCTATCAGTTCACAGTTATTGAAGAACTTTACAAGACATTTCTGTTTTCTCATTTGCGATTAGCATTAATGCTTCATTATTCATCACTTTCCAATGAAGAAAGTAGAGAATATGTTTTGTTGGAGTTAGTTTTCTGTCTCGAGATGCAGAATTATTGAGGAAGAAGGTGCAATAAATAAAATAGGAAATTGAAAACTTTGGTCCAACAATAAAAGATGGTCATTGATAAATTCAGTAAATAATTCAGGGTACTGGGGTTAATTTCCCCTCCACTCCCAAGTGAGTGTGTGCCAGGAGGGTTGGGTGGTGATTGTGAGGATATATGTAAACAAATAGATAACCATTGGTTAAACTTAAAAAGAAATAATGAACAAAAAATGGAGCTTGTTTACAAGCTAAGTGAACTGCGAGGTTATACACTTTGTCAGGAAGAATGGAGGAGCGGAATATTATTTAAATGGAAAAAGGCTGATCAAAGCTACAGCACAGAGGGATTTTTGTGTATTTGTCCGTGAACCACCAAAAATTACTTTCCAAGTTCAGCGTGCAATAGAGAATGCAAATTGTATGTTGGCTTATGTTTCTAAGAAAATGGAGTATGAAAATAAATAGCTCTTGCTAGAACTATGTAAAGCACGAGTTGGACCTCAGCTAGAATATTGTGAAAAAGTTTGGACCCCTTATCAAAGATATACTGGCATTAGAGGCAGTCCAGAGAAGGTTCACTTTGCTGATGCAGGGATAGAGGCACTGTCTTATGAGGAGAGACTGAGTAGGGTGGGCTTGTACTCTTTGGAATATAGCAAAATGAGAAGTGACCTAATTGAAACTTACAATGTTCTTTTGGGGCTCGCCAAGCTACGTGTAGAAAGGTTGTATCCCCTTGTGTGCGAGTCGAGGATGGGGGTGGGGTGCATAATCTTAGATTAATGGTTACCCGATTAAGGATGAGGAATTTCTTTGCTCAGAGGTTTTTGGGTGTGTAGAATTCTTTACCGCAGGCAGCTGTCGAGTTTGGGTCATTAAGCATATTTAAGACTGCGATGGGCAAATTTTGAACCAGTAAGGGAATCGAGAATTATGGGGAAAAGACAAGAATGTGGATTTGAGAATTACTCAATCAGACATGAGCGCACACTAATTGATTGAGCAGACTCAATGGGCCAAATGGCCGACTTCTGCTTTTAAACATTATGGTCTGATTATCTTATTCCATCCATCCCTCGAATATTATCCTCATTCCATCCTTTCTTCCCATTACTATCCTCAATTCTCTACTTCCAACGCCCCCCCCCTCCGCCATGATATTGCCTTATGCCTATCCTTCCCATACCTCTGTTTATGTTCTTTATGCTCTCCTGTACTGTTCTCCCCTTCTCTCCCATTCAGCCTCTAACACAACCTGCTCTCTCTGTCCAGTCTTGGCCAATTTCTTTGTGGTTCATGAAGGATTGCTTGTCCTTTTTGAAGAGATTGGTTTACCAGCAGATTGAAAAGGTAAAGGAATTACAATGTGAAGACAGAAACTCTTTGTACAGTTGGTTTATGAGAGGGCCAGAAGGGGAATCAGGTAATTGGTAGCTTTGATTAAGGGTATGGGAGATGGAAATCACAGAAAAGGTGACCACAGGAAGGTTGTTTGGAAGAGAATCTGGAAATACAGAAATAAACGAAGACTGTCTGGACAGACAGATACTCTTATTATTACAGACTATATCATTGTCTAAATATTTATTTTTGATTTTAAATTCTTTCTCCACCATTTACTGGACATGCTCACCCAATTATTTAAACCTCTGCTAATACAAACATTGATGGAGAAATGGCATTTTGAAAAGGTTTGACTGCAAGGAACCAACTATACCCCCTGTATCTCATGACGATACAGCACAATGATGGATTAAGTATAGCATTCATCAGTTTGCTGGTGATGCCCAAGAGTTTGGGAATCAATACAATACCCAGCAAAATCTATTAGCAAAGTTGGCATGGTGGCTCAGTGGTTAGCACTTCTACGTTACAGTGCCAGGGACCTGGGTTCAATTCCACCCTTGGGCCACTGTCTGTTTGGAGCTTGCACCTTTTCCTTGAGTCTGCATGGGTTTCCTCTAGGTGCTCTGGTTTCCTCCCACAGTCCAAAAGATGCGCAGGCTAGGTGGGTTAGCCATGCTAAATCGCCTTTAGTGTTCAGGGATGTGTAGATTAGGGGGTGGTTCTGGGTGGGATCCTCTGAGGGTCAGTGTGGACTTGTTGGGCCAAAGTGTCTGTTGCCACACTGTAGGGATTCTATGAATACCGTACTCTTGAAGTTTGATTCAAATCAGCAGGATTGATTGATTAGGCATCAAAGTATGTTAGTGTCAAACATTGTTAGAATTTTTTTGCTCCCATTAGACTTTTTTCTTGTTGAGGAGCATATGTCAACAGAAACCAAATAGGACTTTTGAGGTTTCATGTACATTGGCCATTCCCATTGATACTCATGTTTGACTATTATTACATAGACATTGCATGTGTATTCCAAAAGGTCACAAACATCAATGCATGCCAGAAATCAGGGAAAGAAATATAAAATTCTGGAAATACTAAACAAACTAAGTTTGTGGAGGAATTTAGTTTGAATACAAAATCTGTTTATGCAATAATATTATTCAGCATAATTTCCAGACTATTCTTTTTAAAGTTATTACAATGCTAATTGTTGGCGCACAGTTGTTGAAAACCACAGAGTATTTTCCCACGGACTCTTCAAATGGACAATTGCTATCAATTGATATGAGTTTCCATTAAAAGGTGAGGTAGGAGAAGGAGTAGGCCATTCTGCCCCTCAACCCTGCTATGAGATTATATAAGATTGTGGCTGATTTGTTGCAGGGCTCAACTCTTCTTATGTGTCAGCACCTCATTGACCTCAACTCCCTGGTATTGCAAAGATCTCTTTCTTCAAAAACACTTCAACTGATCTAGCCTCCAAAATCCTCTGGATTAAAAAAATTCCAGATACCGACTACCCTCTGAGTTAAGAAATTTCTTTGCATCTTGTTTTAAATGAGTGTCCCCTTATTCGAAAACTATTTCCTTTAGTTTAAGATTTAGTAGAAACATCTTCTCAATATTTATCCTGTTAATTGCCTTGAGAATCTTGTTTGATTCAATAAAATCACCCTTTGTTTTTCTAAACCCTAATAATTAAAGACCTAGGGGTAGAGCTTGATGAACACAGAAGGCCAAGCAGCATCAGAGGAGCAGGAAGGCTGATGGTTCGGGTCTAGAGCTGTCTTCAGAAAAAGGGGAGGGGAAGGGGTTCTGAAATAAATAAGGAGTGAGGGGGAGATGGATAGAAGATGGATAAAGGAGAAGATAGGTGGAGAAGAGACAGACAGGTCAAGGAGGCAGCAGTGGAGCCAATAAAGGTGAGTGGAGGTGGGAGGGTAGGGACAGGATAGGTCAGTCCAGGGAGGACAGACAGGCCAATGGAGCAGATGAGGCTGGTAGGTGGGAGATGGGGGTGGGGCTTGAGGTGGAAGGAGGGGATAGGTGGGATGAAGGACATGTTAGGGAGGGGGGAACCAACTGGGCTAGATTTGGAATGCAGTCGGGACAAGATAGATTTTGAAGCTTGTGAAGTCCATATTGATACCATTGGGCTGCAGGGTTTCCAAGCGAAATATGAGTTGCTGTTCTTGCAACCTTCGGGTGGCATCGTTATGGCACTGCAGGAGGCTCATGATGGACATGTCATGTAAGGAGTGGGAGGGGCAGTTGAAATGGTTTGTGACTGGGAGGTGCAGCTGTTTGTTGCGAACCAAGCGTAGGTGTTCTGCAAAGCGGTCCCAAAGCCTCCGCTTTGTTTCCCCAGTGTAGAGGTGAACACAACAGGAACAGAAGATACAATATACCACATTAGCAGATGTGCACGTGAACATCTGTTTGATGTGGAAGGTCTTCTTGGAGCCTGGGATGGGAATGAGGGAGAAGGTATGGGAGCAGGTGTAGCACTTCCTGCGGTTGCAGGGGAAGGTCCTAGGTGTGGTGGGGCTGGTGGGGATTGCGCAGCGGACAAGGGATTCCCGGAGCGAGTAGTCCCTCTGGAAGGCAGACAAGGGTGGAGAGGGGAAAATGTCTTTGGTGGTGGGGTCAGATTGCAGATGGCATAAGTGCTGGAAGATGATGTGTTGGATTTGGAGGTTGGTGGGGTGGTACATGAGGATGAGAGGGATCCTGTTTTGGTTGTTATTGCGGGGACGGGGTGTGAGGGATGAGTTGTGGGAAAAAAGTTCAGTCAAGGGTATTCTTGGCCACTGAGGGGGGGATGTTCCGGTCCTTGAAAACGAGATCATCTGGGATGTCCGGGAGTGGAATCCCTCACCCTGGGAGCAGACGCAGTGGAGGCAAAGGAATTTGGAACAGGGAATGACATTTTTGCAGGAAGGTGGGTGGGAGGAGGTGTATTCTAGCAAGGATGGGAGTCGGTAGGCTTGAAATGGATATAAGTTTCCAGCTGTTTGCCGGAGATAAAGACCTAACCTGTTTAGCTGTTCCTGATAATCCACCCCTACATCACCTCCCCTTCCTCCCAAGAATCGGTCTCTTGAACCTCTTTTGAATTGTTTCCAGTGCCAGTATATCCTTTCTTAAATGCAGGGACCAAAACCGAACACAATACTCCAGGCTCGACCTTACCAATATCCTTTACAGTTATAGCAAGATTTCCCTGTTTTTAAACCCCACTCCCCCCACCCTCAGTAATAAAGACCAAACTAAAGAACATGGGAACCCACATGTGTCCAAGCTCTACCTGCCTCTTTGGAGGATGTTTGGAACTGTCCATTTCGGCTGTTACACTGGCACTCTTCTCCACCTCTTCTTCTGTTACATCGATGACTGTATCGGTGCTGCTTTGGGCTCCAAAGAGATTGAACAGCTCATCAACTTTACTAACACGTTTCACCCCAGCCTCAAGTTCACCTGGACCATCTTTGATACCTCTCTCCCATTCCAGGAACTCTCTGTCTCCATCTCTGGTAACTGCCTTGAAATTAGCATCCATTTCAAGCTCATCGACTGCCACAGCTACCGAGGCTACACCTCTTCACACCCCCCTTCCAACAAGAATGCAATCTCCTACTCCCAATCCTCCACCTCTGCCGCATCTGCTCCCAAGATGGAATGTGCTACTCCCACATATCCCAGATGTCCTCTTATTTCAAGGACCGCAACTTCCCCTCTCCAGTGATCAAAAAAGCCCTCAACCGCATCTCTTACATTTCTGCACTTCTACCCTCACACCCCCTCCCCCAACAAAAATAAAGTCAGAATTCCCCTGGTCCTGATGTATCAATCCACCAATCTCTACATTCAGTGCATCCACTTTCCACCACCTGCAATCTTATCCCACAACCAAAGATATATTTCCCTCCCCACTCCTGTCTGCCTTTCGTAGGGACCATACACACCATGATTCCCTCGTCCTCTTTATACTCCCCTCCAGCCCCACCACCCCTGGCATCTTTCCCTGCAACTGAAGGAAGTGCTCCACCTGCCTCTCCACCTGCCCCCTCACCCCCATCCGAGGAACCAAAGCAAACCTTTCACATCCAACAGATGTTGACCTGCACTTGGTCTACTGAATCCGCTGCTCCCGATGTGAAATCAGAGACCGTTTTGTAGAGCACCTGCACTCAGTTCGCGACAAACAGCACCACCTTCCAGTCGCCAACCACTTCAACTCCCCCTTCCCACTCCCTGGACGGCACGTCCATCCTGGGCTTCCTCCAGTCACATAATGATGCCACCCGCAAACTGGAGGAGCAGCATCTCATATTCCGCCTTGGGAGACTACAGCCCGGTGGCCTGAACATGGAATTCACTAGTTTTAAAATCTCCCCATCCCCAGCCTCATCCCATGACCGACCCTCCCTCTCATCCCCTCTCCTTGACATGACACACTATGTCCATCTTCTCTCCCACCTCTCCGCTCCTCCCACCTCACTGACCAATCCCCAACACTGCCTACATGCACTCACCTACAGCCATTCCACCTCCCTTCCCCAGCCCCACCCCTCCCGACCCAAAATGTCAGCTTTCCTGCTCCTCTGATGCTGCCTGGCCTCCTGTGTTCCTCCAGCTCCACCCTGTGTTGTTTCTGACTCCAGCATCTGCAGTTCTTGCTACCTCCAAAAGTCTATTCACCTTTTTAATTACTTGCTGTATCTGTATGCTACCTATTTGTGTTTCATGCAGTAGAACACTCCGATCTCTCTGTGCTGCACTAAATATTGTACAAAGGATAACAATTTCTGTGTTTTGATTCTTTCTACTAAATGCATAGCCACACGCATTCCTATATTAAAAGAAAATTTTCAAATACTTTCCCACTCAGTCGATCTATCTGTATCCTAATACAGATTCCATATCACAATATGTCCTCTCTCTTAATTTCACAGCATCCCCAAATTTGGATATAAGTTATTACTATAGATAGTAAGCAATTGGGAACCTAGGACTGACTTTTGTTGCAGTCCACCAATTGTGTCCCAAGAAAAAGTTCTATTAACAAAGGCTCTCTGTCATTTGTCTGTTAACCAATTCTCTATTCATGCAAATACATTATTCCAAATATCATGAGCTCCTATCTTGTGCAGTTACATTTTATGATAATAAAATGTGAAGCTGGATGAACACAGCAGGCCAAGCAGCATCTCAGGAGCACAAAAGCTGACGTTTCGGGCCTCGACCCTTCAAGCCTTAAAGCTCTCTGATGAAGGGTCTAGGCCCGAAACATCAGCTTTTGTGCTCCTGAGATGCTGCTTGGCCTGCTGTGTTCATCCAGCCTCACATTTTATTATCTTGGAATTCTCCAGCATCTGCAGTTCCCATTATCTCAGTTACATTTTATGTTTGGTGGAAAATAAAATGCATTACATCTTCTGATTCTGCTTTATCAGCTCAGCTTGTTACACCCTAAATGACCTCTAGCAAATTTGTCAAACAAATTGCCTGATCTCCCTTTCACAAAACCATGTTTGATTGTGTTAAGCTCCTTCAAATGACTTGCTATTTCTTCCTCAATAATGTACTGCAACACTTTTCCAATGACAAATATTAGGTTAGTTGGCCTTTATTTTCCTGTTTTCCATCTCCTTCTCTTTTTTAACAGGGTGTTACGTTAGCAGTTTCCACTCTGCTGGAATACTCCTGGAATCCAGTGAACTCTGGAATATGTTAACTAATGCCTTGATCATCTTTGCAGCCACTTCCTTTAAAGCCCTTGGGTGGAGGTCATCAGATCCTCGTGACATGTCAACTTTTGTTGACACGAGTTTGTCCAATCCTTTCTTCTTCGTAACAGAAACAATTTCAAGATCTTAGCTCCATTAGCACTTTGTTTCAAAATTAAGTATTGATTATAAAACAGACAAAGTTTTTGACTTGTCCTGATCAGGACAGAAGCAAGTAAATGAGAGTTCAAAAAAGATCATTTTTGTTCTGAAAGTGAACGAAGGAATTCACTGGTAATCAAGCTCCACCACTTGTCTCGTCAAACCATTTATATAAATGTTTTGAATTAATTACTAAAATGGCCATTGATTCCCTTTCACATTGCTATCCAGGATAAAAAGACTTCCACCAGTGTTCATTGCTGAACTTAAAATAATCTAGTTCTCTGTTAAAAGAAAACTAAGTCCAGAAAATCATCACCAGAGACGTGGGTTTCACAGGGGCAGGAATGGTTGCTTTATGTTCCAGGGTTTAGAGCATTTAAAAAGAACAGGGAGGGGGGAGAAAGAGGAGGGGGTGTAGCATTGCTAATCAGAGAGTGCATCACAGCAAGAGAAATGAAGGTTGCTGAGGAAGGTTTGTCAACTGAGTCAGTATGGGTGGAAGTTAGGAACAGCAAGGGAGCAGTCACATCAGTGGGAGTTTTCTACAGACCCCCAAATAGCAGTAGGGAGATCAAAGAACTCACAGGCTGGCAGATTGTTGAAAAGTGCAAACGTAGCAGGGTTGTTGTTCTGGGTGACTTCAACTTTCCCAATATTGATTGGAACCTCCTTAGTGCAGATGGTTTGGATGGAGCCGTTTTTGTCAGGTGTGTTCAGGAGGGTTTCCTTACTCAGTATGTGGACAGGCCGACGAGGGGGGAGGCCATTTTAGATTTGGTGCTCGGCAATGAGCCAGGACAGGTGTCAGATCTCGCAGTGGGAGAACACTTTGGCGACAGTGACCACAACAGCCTCACATTTACCATAGCCATGGAGAGGGAAAGGAGCAGTTACTAGGGAAAGATATTTAATTGGAGAAAAGGAAACTATGACGCTGTCAGGCAGGAGTTAGGAAGTACAGATTTGGAGCAATTGTTCAACAGAAAGGGCACAACAGACATGTGGACACTGTTTAAGAAGCAGTTGTTGCGAGCAATGCATAACTTTGTTCCTCTGAGACAGGTAAGAAGAGGTAAGATTAAGGAGCCTTGGATGACGGGAACAGAGGTGCTTCTCGTCAAAAAGAAAAAGGCAGCTTACATGAGGTGGAGGAAGCAAGGGTCCAGCACAGCTTTAGAGGATTACAGGCTTGCTTGGAAGGAGCTCAAAAGTGGACTGAGGAGGGCCAGGAGGGGGCACTAAAAAGGCTTGGTGGGAAGGATTAGGGGGAACCCGAAGGCATTTTACCCATATGTGAGGAATAAGAGAATGATCAGGGAGAAGATAAGGCTGATCAGGGATAGCATAGGGAACTTGTGCATGGAGTCTGAGCAGATGGGGAAGCCCTAAATGAGCTTTTTGCTTCGGTTTTCACTAAGGAAAGGTACCTTGTTGTGAATGAGAATTTTGAGGAGCAGGGAAACAGGCTTGAACGGATCCAGATTGAGGAAGTTGATGTGCTGGAAATGTTGGCAAATGTTAAGCTTGATAATTCTCCAGGACCAGACCAGATTTATCCTAGGTTGCTCCAGGAAGCGAAAAAGGAGGTTGCTAAGCTGCTGGCGAAGATCTTTGCTTCCTCACTCTCCACGGGAGTCGTACCGGAAGATTGGAGGGAGGCAAATATTGTTCCTCTTTTCAAGTAAGGGAATAGGGAAACCCCTGGAAATTACAGACCAGTCAGTCTTACGTCTGTGGTCAGCAAGGTTTTGGAAAGAATTCTGAGGGATAGGATTTATGACTATTTGGAAAAGCATAGCGTGATTAAAGGGAGTCAGCATGGCCTTGTGAGGGGCAGGTCATGCCTTACAAATCTTATTGAGTTCTTTCAGGAGGTCACGAGACAGGTTGACGAGGGTCAAGCAGTGGATGTGGTGTACATGGACTTCAGCAAGGCATTTGATAAGGTTCCCCATGGCAGGCTCATTCATAAAGTCAGGAGGTATGGGATACAGGGTGATTTGGCTGTCTGGATTCAGAATTGGTTGGCTGACAGGAGGCAGAGAGTGGTTGTAGATGGTAAGTATTCTGCCTGGAGGTCAGTGCTGAGTGGTGTCCCGCAGGGCTCTGTTCTTGGGCCTCTGCTCTTTGTAGTTTTTATAAATGACTTGGACGAGGAGGCTGAGGGGTGGGTTAGTATGTTTGCTGATGACACAAAGGTTGGAGGTGCTGTTGATAGTATCGAGGGCTATAGCAGGCTTCGGCAAGACATTGACAGAATGCAGAGCTGGGCTGAGAAATGGCAGATGAAGTTCAACCTGGATAAATGCGAAGTGATGCATTTTGGAAGGTTGAACTTACATGCTGAATATAGGATTAAAGGCAGGATTCTCGGCAGTGTGGGGGAACAGCGGCATCTTGTTGTTCAAGTGCATAGCTCCCTCAAAGTTGCCACCCAGGTGGATAAGGTTGTTAAGAAAGCATATGGTGTTTTGTCTTTCATTAACAGGGGGATCGAGTTTAAGAGCCACGAGGTTTTGCTGCAGCTCTACAAAACCCTGGTGAGACCACACTTGGACTATTGTATCAGTGATAATGGGAACTGCGGATGCTGGAGTGCTCTCTGATGAAGGGTCTAGGCCCGAAATGTCAGCTTTTGTACTCCTGAGATGCTGCTTGGCCTGCTGTGCTCATCCAGCTCCACACTTTGTTAACTTGGAACATTGTGTCCCGTAGTGGTCGCCCTATTATAGGAAAGATGTGGAGGCTTTGGAGAGGGTGCAAAGGAGGTTTACCAGGATGCTGCCTGGACTGGAGGGCTTGTCTTATGAGGAGAGGTTGACTGAGTTCGGACTTTTGTCACTGGAGAGAAGGCGAAAGAGAGGTGACCTGATCGAGGTGTACAAGGTAATGAGAGGCATAGATAGAGTCGATAGCCAGAGACTTTTCCCCAGGGCAGGATTGACTGCCGCACGCGGTCATAGTTTTAAGGTGTTAGGAGGAAGGTATAGAGGAGACGTCAGAGGGAGGTTCTTCACGCAGAGAGCTGTGAGTGCATGGAATAGTTTACCAGTGGTAGTCGTGGAAGCGGAGTCATTACTGACACTTAAGCGACTGCTGGACATGCACATGGACAGCAGTGAATTGAGGGGAATGTAGGTTAGGTTATTTTATTTTTGGATTCGGATTAATCCACAGCACAACATCGTGGGCCGAAGGGCCTGTACTGTGCTGTACTTTTCAATGTTCTATGTTCTATATCTTGTCAAAGTCAGGTTCCCCAGCAATGAAGAACCATCAACCCCATCCCTTATCTCCTTAAAAACTTTGATAATCTTTTCTCCAAAGTCACTTGAATTTCTGTAAACATTAAGTAAACCATGACACATGTTAAACCATTGACTCCATTGCCAAGAAACCATATGACAAAAAGCCTTTCCAATCCAAAAGGTTTCTAAACAGTTCAACAGCCTTCAGTTTTTCATTGTCCATAAACCTAAAGATGATTTCCCAACAAGCTGCATGACAAGATGTTTCAGAATTTCTATAACATATATTATGTCATCCTAACTTCAGGTGATTCAGTCTGAATGTCGTACAGAGAGTGCCCACTGTTTCCTTTATAGATCCCCTCCAGGAAATATTTTTGAGGCAATTTTAAGACTAGTGTCTTCCTGCCTTACTGTTGAATGAATTCACAGAGTTGAAATGCTAACCTGATTTCTCCCATTGTACTGAGACTGCCAGACTTGCTGATCTCTTGCCAGCATTTCCTGCCTTTATGTCAGATGTGCAGTGTCCACAGAATTCTGCTTTTCAGTTAGTTTAGGGTCCACGCTTGTTTCAAAGCCAATGCAAGCCCCAAAAGGGAATGCGTCTCTTAAACTGTAAATTGTTCTGTCGATTCCTTTACAATTAATTCCATTGATACCCAGGGTAAAATCTTGCACCTCTTTTTTCAATCAGAATTGAATTGCACTTTGTGTTGATGAAAAGGTTAAAGAGCAGACACCTCAATAACGGCTTTTGATTACATGACGACCCCTTTTGAAAATGCCAAAGAATTGTGCTACAGCTGGTAAATGCCATGAAGTAATAGCATAGACATCAATTTTTCAGTGATGTGGTGGTGTGCTGTCTTTCCATGGACATTGTTACCCCAAAGAAAGAATGTAATTGCTAAGCCAGACCACTCGTTTAACATTGCAACTGCTGATCTTTGCAGATATTCTGAATGCATAACCTGAAAAACAGTGTTTGCTGTAACTATAAATTAGAAGCTGCTGAGGAAAATATGTATTTCCAAGAGAGCTCAGTTGCCCAGTTTTGATTCATGTGGTTGGATTTCTGAGTCTCTGTGAAGCCAAATGTGTTTCTGAAGCCCATTTCTGAAGAAGGGCTCTGACCCAAAATGTCACTTTACTGCTCATCTGATGCTGCCTGACCTGCCGTGTTCTTCTAGCCCCGCGCTGTGTTATCGAGGCCAACGTGTTGGCTTTCCACAAGTGGACAAAAGCAGTTGTAATATTTTTGCGATGTCACCGGCAAGTCTGGCATTTTTTCTTATTAATTTGCAGGATATGGGCACCACTGACTAAGCCAACATTTATTGCCCATCCCTCATTATCCAGAGATCAGTTAAGAGTCAACCACATTGCTGTGGGTCTGGAGTCACATGTAGGCCAGACCAGGTCAGAGCAGTGATTTCTTTCCCTAAAGGATGTCAGAGAACCAGTTGGATTTTCTCTGACAACTGAAAATGTTTTCAATTGATTTTTCATTCCAGATATTTTTGTTTTGTTGAATTCAAATTTGACCATCTGCCCTGGCGGGATTTGATCCTAGATTCCCAACACATTACCCAGGTCCTTGGATTAACGTTCTAGCAATAATACCACTGGACCATTGCCTTCCCACTTATTACCCATCGCTAGGTCTCCTGACTCAACTGTACAGCCAATGGGAAAACATATTGGAATGGGATAGGAGTCACATTTGATTGATTGTTTGATTTATTGTCACGTGTACTTAAATACAAAGAAAAACTTTGTTGACAAACAGATCATAGTAAGTAAGGACGTACAAATCATAGGGTGAAAAAAACTAGACAGGGTATACCACATGGGCGTGAGCTCGGTAAGATCAACATGAGGAAGATCAGCATTATTTGAAGTTAAGAGAGTCCATTCATCAGTCTAATAACAGCAGGGAAAAAGCTGTTCTTGAAACTGCTGGTGTGTGTTCAAGCTTCTTGAGTTACTGACTGACAGAAGAGGTTGTCAATGATCATGCCCAGGGTGCAATGGGTCTTTGATGATGTTGGCAGTCTTTCTGCAGCAGTGAGATGTATGAATGGAGTCTACCGATGGAAGGTTAGCTTCTGTGATAGTCTGCGCTGTGCACACCTCCTTCTGTAGCTTCTTACGATCCTGGGCAGAGCAGTTGCCAGACCAAGCTGTTATACACATGGGCACTATGCTTTCATCGGTGCATCTGTAGAAGTTGGTGAGGGTCCTTATGGACAGGCCAAATTTCCTGGGCTGCCAGACATAGAAGAGGCATTGTTGTGCCTTCTTGACCATCTGATGGTCCAGGACAAATTGTTAGTTATCGTCACTCCGTGGAACTTGATGCTCTCCACCCTCTCAACCTCAGCTCTGTTGATGTAGATGGGGGCATGTCCTCTTCCCTTCTTTCCGAAGCCAGTGATCAGTCCTTTAGTTTTGCTGGTGTTGAGAGCCAGGTTGTTCTCATTGCACCAGGTCACCAAGCCCTCTAACTCCTTGCTGTATTCTGGCTCATCGTAGTAATCAAATTGAATGAAGGCAGCAAGTTTCCTTCCCAACAGGACATTTGTGATCCACTGGAGTGCAGACATGACAAGTCAAATGGCCTCCACTAACACTTTGACAGATACCAGCATTTTATTTCCAAATTAAAAAAAACAATTGAAATCTTCAAACTGGCTGAGGTGGAATTTCAATTCTTGTTCCATCAATTGTCATGTGAACCTTGCTTTTCATAACCAAGTGACATAACCACTTTGCAATGATACATGAAGACAGTATTTCCATGGAGAAGGAAAAACTTGAGAGCAGGTTTGACAGAAGTGCTCAAAATTATGTGGGGTCTTGACAGACTGCCTTAGGGGAACATGTTGTCATGAGTGGAAGGATCAACAGCAAGAGGACAGACATTTGACGTGATTAGCAGGGGAGACAATGGTCATTTAAGGAAAAAAACATTTTCTCTCAGCTAATCTATAAGAACTGGAAGGCAATTCCTGCAAATGCGATGGAGACAGGAACAATCAAAGTGACCAAGAGGGAACCAGACTGTTATTTGAAAAAGAATGTGCAAGGAGACAGAAAGAAGGCAGGACTATGATATTAAGTAAATCACTCCTTTGAAGAGCTAATACTGATGCTCAAATATATGGGGATGCTGGAAATTTGAAACAAACAGAGAGAAACTTCGTTGGTCTGGAATCTTTGGAGAGAGAAACACAGTTCATGTTTTGAGTCCCCAGTATGACTCTTCTACACAATTGTATCCCAGTGTCACATAGAATTCGAAACTTTAATTCTTCCTCTCTTTACAGATGCTGTCAGACCTGCTGAGTGTCTCCAGTAATTGCTGTTTAATTCTGATACAGACATGATGGGCCAAATAGCCTCTCCCTGTGCTGTAACAACCTGTGATTCTGTGAGTTAATATGAGGGGGGTAGAAGAATTCTAATTTTTAAGTAAGGAACCTGAAAGAGTGATCTATAGTTTTCTTGTGTCAGGATCTTATCACGCTGATTTTTATATCCCTAAATAAACTCTTTACATTGCAATGAAATCTAATGGCAGGGAATCTCTCACACCATATGGTACATAGAGGTCTTCACCTTTACACAGCAGAATGGTAGCTGCTCCTGAATCATTAAGCTTTTGTTACTGATGGCTTATGATACAGAAATGCCTGAAATGGCATCCTCTCACATTGATTACTCTATCTTCCACTTCCTGCATTGTTCCAACAAATGTTTAAGAAAGTTTAGGGAGCAGCGCCTCTTCTTTTGGTTGGACACTCCACAGTCTTCTGCACAGTACATCAATTCCAACAATTCAGGCTGTTAATCTCTTTATTCCATTTTGTTTCCCCTAACCTTGCAGCTTTCAATTTTATACTATGCATTGCTTTTGCTTTTGCTTTTGGCGAGCAGCTGTTCATCATTCTCCCACTCACAAGGCCACGACTAAGCACATCTTTTGTCTGTTGAATATTTTTCCCCCATTGTTACTCCCTTTTGCCTTGCATCATGAAATCTTTTAGTCATTTAATTACTTCCATCATGCTCACTTTCACAGAATTTCCCTTTTATTTTTCTGCACACCTTCTACTTCCCCATTACCCTGTCATTGTAATTGTTAGAAAGAACCTACTACATTTCTCAGTTTGGAGGAACCATTGCTCAGAGAAAGAGAGAAAGAGTTAAAGGTTTGAGTCTGGTAGAACTAGAATTAGAATTGGCCATGTTGTCACACATACCTGAGTACGCTGAAAAATTTACAAGTTGCTATATTACGGCACTACCTTGGCTACAAAGGTACCTGCGTACAGGTTCTTGAGTTCAAATTCTTCGGGCAAAAATAGAAAAATAAAGAAATAAGAAGTCTAGCATTACTGACTTTCAAAAGCACAAAATAACTGCGATAAATTAGAAAAATAAATACATAAGAAGTTTAGAGTAACAGTCCTTCCACAGTTGCATATTCAAAAAAGAAATTGAAAAACGAGGGAATTGAATCAAAGTCTATCTTATTTTAAGTGATAGCTCTGGGATTGAAGGCCCGGTTCTGCTACAGAAAAGCCGCATGGAAACACAGACCCATACTGAAGCTACCACAAGCAGACCCAGACCGATGCCAATGAAAACCGTCGCCAAAGATGCCAGGCTGGCCATTGGAATCCCCAGGTCTAGACCCACGTCACATTCAAAGGCACCACCAAAGCAATATAGTCAAAGGGTTCTCCAAGTGTGACACTGCTACACAATTCTATAGAAGAGTCGTATTGGATTCAAAGCACTAACTCTGTTTCTCTCTCCACGGATACCAGACCTGGTGAGTTTCTCCAGCTGTCTCTCTGTTTAATTCAAATTTCCAGCGTCTGCCCTTCTTTGAGTGGCAGTAACTTCCTTTGTATTGGGGATCACTGCCCAACTTACTGAACATTTCCGGCATTTTTCACCGATATTGATATTCCCAGGCTAGCTCTGGGTGCGCACATCTTGCAATCTATTAATTAGAACACTGATTTGTGAAGAAAGAGGGTAATGCGCTGAATAAAAGTGTATAATTAAGTCATCACACAAAACAGCTGTAAATTAATTTAAAGTCACATGAGACCATAATTTATTAAATCTGTGCTTCTTCCAATTTTTCCACCCTGCTGTCTTCCCTTCACCCCTTCATTTTGAGTCACAGATTCTCACTCCGTTTTATTCAGACCGACGGTACCCTGCCCAAACGGCTGTTGATTCTGCATCTCAATTACTAGTGAAAAAAGACCAATACAAAATTCCATACACTTGACAATATTTCAGTAGAAAATGTGGAATTTAAGGTTGAAGTGCACTTGCTTTCTTGAACAGTGCAATGACGCTGTACGAGCAATCTCAATCAGGGCCATCTGCTGGGAGATTTTTTAAAAATGTATTCACAGGATGTGAGTCTCACTAACATTTACTTTTCCATCCTTGACTGCCATAAGATATAATAGCCCAAAGTAGGCCAGTCAGCCCATCATGTCTACCTTGCCAATCAATGGTTCAACTCCAGCAGCACGGTGGCTCAGTGGTTAGCCCTGCAGCCTCACAGCGCCAAGGAACTAGGTTCAATTCCAGCCTCGGGCAACTGTCTGTGTGGAGCTTGCACATTCTCCCTGTGTCTGTGTGGGTTTCCTCTGGGTGCTCCGGTTTCCTCCCCCAGTCCAAAGATGTGATGTGAGATAATAAAATGGTTGCAGGAGGGTGGGTGGGAGGAGGTGTGTTCTAGGTAGCTGTGGGAGGCTGGATGAACACAGCAGGCCCAGCAGCATCTCAGGAGCACAAAAGCTGACATTTCGGGCCTAGACCCTTCATCAGAGTAGGGGATGGGGTGGGGGTTCTGGAATAAATAGGGAGACAGTGGGAGGCGGACCGAAGATGGAGAGAAAAGAAGATAGGTGGGGAGGTAGGGAGGGGATAGGTCAGTCCAGGGAAGACGGACAGGTCAAGGAGGTGGGATGAGGTTATTAGGTAGGAGATGGAGGCGTGGCTTGGGGTGGGAGGAAGGGATGGGTGAGAGGAAGAACAGGTTAGGGAGGTAGAGACAGGTTGGACTGGTTTTGGGATGCAGTGGGTGGAGGGGAAGAGCTGGGCTGGTTGTGTGGTGCAGTGGGGGGAGGGGACGGACTGGGCTGGTTTTGGAATGCGGTGGGGGAAGGGGAGATTTTGAAGCTGGTGAAGTCCACATTGATACCATTGGGCTGCAGGGTTCCCAAGCGGAATATGAGTTGCTGTTCCTGCAACCTTCGGGTGGCATCATTGTGGCACTGCAGGAGGCCCATGATGGACATGTCATCTAAAGAATGAGAGGTGGAGTGGAAATGGTTTGCGACTGGGAGGTGTAGTTGTTTATTGCGAACCGAGCGGAGGTGTTCTACAAAGCGGTCCCCAAGCCTCCGCTTGGTTTCCCCAATGTAGAGGAAGCCAGATCGGGTACAATGGATGCAGTATACCACATTGGCAGATGTGCAGGTGAACCTCTGCTTAATATGGAAAGTCATCTTGGGCCCTGGGATAGGGGTGAGGGAGTAGTTGTGGGGGCAAGTGTAGCATTTCCTGCGGTTGCAGGGGAAGGTGCCGGGTGTGGTGGGGTTGGAGGGCAGCGTGGAGCGAACAAGGGAGTCACGGAGAGAGTGGTCTCTCCGGAAAGCAGACAAGGGTGGGGATGGAAAAATGTCTTGGGTGGTGGGGTCGGATTGTAGATGGCGTAAGTGTCGGAGGATGATGCATTGTATCCGGAAGTTGGTGGGGTGGTGTGTGAGAACGAGGGGGAATCCTCTTTGGGCGGTTGTGGCGGGGGCGGGGTGTGAGGGATGTTTGCGGGAAATGCGGGAGACACAGTCAAGGGCGTTCTCAACCACTGTGGGGGGAAGGTTGCGGTCCTTGAAGCACTTGGACATCTGGGATGTGCGGAAGTGGAATGCCTCATCGTGGGAGCAGATGCAGCGGAGGCAGAGGAATTGGGAATAGGGGATGGAATTTTTGCAGGAGGGTGGGTGGGAGGAGGTGTATTCTAGGTAGCTGTGGGAGTCCAAAGATGTGCAGGCTATGTGGATTGGCCATGCTAAATTGCCTGCAGTGTTCAGGGGTGTGTGGTTTATAGTGGGATGGGTCTGGGTGGGATTCTCCAAGGGGCAGTGTGGACTTTTTGGGCTGAAGGTCCTGTTTCCACACTGTAGGGAATCTAATCTAATCCACTTTGCTGTCCTTTCCCCATTACCCTGGATTCTCTTACTGATTAAAAATCTCAGCCTTGAATACGCTTAATGATCTAACCTCAACTGCTCTTTGTGGTAAAAATTCCACAGATTCACAACATTCTGAGAGAAGAAAATCCTCCCCATTCCAGTTTTAAGTGCGTGACCCGTTTCTCTGAGATGATGCCCTCAGTACTAGATTCTCCCAGAAAGAGAAATGACCTTTCCACATCTGCCTTGTCAAGCCCCTTAAGAATCGTTAAAGCTTCAATAAGATCATCCCTTATTTGTCTAAACTCTAATGAAGACAGGCCCGATCTACTCAATCTCTCCTCAGAAGACTCTCCCCTATATTTGGAATCAGCTGAGTGAACCTCCTCTAGACTGCCACCAAAGCCAGCAAATCTTTCCTTTGATAAGCAATTTAAAGCTGCTGACTATATTTCAGTTGTGGTCTGACTAGTATGAACTAAACATCCCTATCTTCATATTCTACTCCCTTTGAAATAAAAGCCAATATTCTGTTTGCCCTTCTGATTACATGCTGAACTGGGATGTGAGATGTTTGTGATTTGTGGACATGGTCTCCCACATCCCTCTATTCTGTAGCTTTCTGCAGTTTTTCACCATTTGGATAATATCCTCTTCCTCTATTCTTCCTCCCAAAGTGCATAACCTCACACTTCCACACGTCATATTTCATTTGTTAAATTTTTACCCATTCGCTTAATCTCTCTACGTCCCTAAAATTTCACTGCCAATGGAGTGGGTTGTTATCTTATTAAATGGCCTGATGTTTGCTACCTTACTCAATACCCAGAAAACATCGGAGAGCCACCCACAGCCCAGACCAGCTATGGATGACTGATGTCCGTCCCTGATTGATGAGACAAATGGATTTCTACAACAATCAAAAGTTACATGCTTGCCATAAGTCCAACTCTTCATTCCAGATTTCCTTATTGGATTCTAACTTTAACCTTCTGTCATGGTAGGATTTGAATCCACGTTCCCTAAAACACTGGACTGTGGTGCTGGGCTGTTAGTTCAGTGCCATACCCATTGTACTACCACCGCTATGCTTTCTTGCTCTGATATGCAACACTATTCTCTCAGGAAGCTCACACACACTCATCAGCACCTTATATCCACACAAAAAATACAGCCCCTTGGAATAAACAAATCAGTGCATTCTGGGTTCTGGAAGAAAATAAGAAAATCCAATTCTGTATTTTAAAAAAAATGAATAGTTCTGGTGCTTTAAATGCAATAAAACTATTTGAAATGTGAGGGTAAAATATTAACGCTATATTTAAAATTCAAACAATTTCATTTCTGTCAGGGCTGCTCAGCTCCTGATGTCATTACTACTTTGGTCCAAACATGGGCAAAAGAGTTGAATTCTTGATATCTCAGGTATCTCAGCTCCAGGACATCTCTGCAGGACAACCTCACGATAGTTCCTAAGTCTAACCATTTTCAGCTGCTTCATTGGTGACCTCCCTTCCATCATAAGGTCAGAATTGGGACGTTCACTGATGATTGCACAATGTTCAGTGCCAGTCGCAACTCTTCAGATACTGAAGCAGTCCATGAGCATGTGCAGCAGGATCTGGTCAAGATCTGAGATGATTGACTCTGACAACCTCAGCTATTTTCCTTTGTGCTAAGCCTGACTCCAAATGGCATGGTGGCTCAGTGGTTAGCACTTCTGCCTCAGAGCACCAGGGACTTGGGTTCAATTCCATGCTGGGGTGACCTGTTTGGGTGGAGTTTGCACATTCTCCCTGTGATGTGTGGATTTCCTCCTACAGTCCAAAGATGTGCAGACCAGGTGGCTTGACCATAATAAATTGCCCCCTAGTGTTCTGCGGTGCCTAGATTAGGGGGATGGGTCTACGTGGGATGTTCTGAAGGTCAGTGTGGACTTGTGGGGCCTAAGGGCCTGTTTCCACTGAATTAGCGGAGAGTTTTCCCCTGATTCCCATTGGCACCAGTTTTACCACACTCTGTCAAATGTAACCTGGATGTCAAGAGCAATCATTCTCCCCTCACCTCTGAAATTCAGCTCTTTGGCCATGCATGGAGGTCTGGAGCTTAGTCACCCTGACAGAACCCAAACAAGCATCAGTAGCAAGTTCAATAACAGTAGTTGCTGGAAAAGTTCAGCAGGTCTGGCAGCATCTGTGAAGAAAATATCAGAATTAACTATTCGGATCTGGTGACCCTTCCTCAGAACAGATAGTAGCTAGAAAATGTTGGTTGCAGAAGATAGGAGGGGGATGGGGTAGGGAGTAAATTATAGGAAAAAGGAAGGAGCCTAAACAGAGAGAAGGGAAGTTGAATGGACAAAGGAGTTAATAACAATCTGGCTAGGAGGGTGCTTAGCTGTTAATGGGAATTGCTAGTGACTCACAACAGGTAATGTGTAATGATAGGCTATGTCATATGTGTGTGGTAGGGGGCTGAGACATGGGAGAGTTCAGGTCCTAAAATTATTGAACTCAAAATTGAGTCCAGAGGGCTACAGGGTCCCCAAGTGGAAATGAAGTGTTGTTCTTCCAGCTTGCATTGAGCTTTGCTGGAAAGTCAGAGACAGAGATGTTGGCCAGGGAACAGTGACAGGCAACAGGTAGTTCAGGGTCTTTTTTTTTGTGAGCAGAATGTAGATGTTCTCCAAAGCGGCCGCCGAGTCTATGTTTTGTTTCCCTAATGTAGAGGAGACGACATTGTGTGTGGCGAATGCAGTGGACTAGATTCACGGAAGTGCAGGTAAAGCGCTGCTTTGCTTGGAAGGTGTGTTTGGGCCCTTGGATACTGGCGAGGGAGGAGGTAGATGAGCAGGTGTTGCACCTTCGCTGGTTACAGGGGAAGGTGTTGTGGTGGGGGGGGGGTGGGGGTGTTGGGAAAGAAGGAAGAGTGGACCAGGGTGTCCTGGAGGGAACGCTCCCTGCAGAAGGCGGTTAAGGAAGGAGAGGAGACTGCATGTCTGGTGGTGGCATCTCACTGGAGGTGGCAGAAATGGTGTCTGATGATCTTCTGGATGTGGATGCTGATGGGATGGTAGGTAATGGTCAGTAAGCAAGTTATTTCTTTGCAAGTGCCACTTGTTAGGAATGTCAACCACCCTTTCCTATGCTTGGCTGACAATTGAGTGTGGACTGGAAGTCGGTGATTGGCTGGGTTGGATTTGTCCTGCTGTTGTGCCAGGGCAATTTTCCACACTATTGGCCATGGGTTGTGTCAAGCTCTGGAGTACAAGTCTTGAATACTATTACTGGAATGTTGTCAGAGCTCATAGCCTTTGCAGTACCCAGTTCCACCTCCAACCATTTCTTTGATGTCACATGGAGTGCATCAATTTGGTAAAAGTCTGGCGTCTGTCCTGCTGGGGACCCCCAGAAGAGGCTGAGATAGCTCATCCACTGGCCACTTCTGCTTGAAAATGGATGGAATACTTCAAAGATAATGGGAACTGCAGATGCTGGAGAATCCAAGATAATAAACTGTGAAGCTGGTTGAACACAGCAGGCCCAGCAGCATCTCAGGAGCACAAAAGCTGACGTTTCGGGCCTAGACCCTTCATCAGAGATGGGGATGGGGAGAGAGTTCTGGAATAAATAGGGAGAGAGGGGGAGGCGGACCGAAGATGGAGAGAAAAGAAGATAGGTGGAGAGGAGAGTATAGGTGGGGAGGTAGGGAGGGGATAGGTCAGTCCAGGGAAGACGGACAGGTCAAGGAGGTGGGATGAGGTTAGTAGGTAGGAGATGGAGGTGTGGCTGGGGTGGGAGGAAGGGATGGGTGAGAGGAAGAACAGGTTAGGGAGGCAGAGACAGGCTGGGCTGGTTTTGGGATGCAATGGGGGGAGGGGATGAGCTGGGCTGGTTGTGTGGTGCAGTGGGGGGAGGGGACGAACTGGGCTGGTTTTGGGATGCGGTGGGGGAAGGGGAGATTTTGAAGCTGGTGAAGTCCACATTGATACCATTGGGCTGCAGAGTTCCCAAGTGGAATATGAGTTGCTGTTTCTGCAACCTTCAGGTGGCATCATTATGGCACTGCAGGAGGCCCATGATGGACATGTCATCTAAAGAATGGGAGGGGGAGATAAAATGGTTCACGACTGGGAGGTGCAGTTGTTTATTGCGAACCGAGCGGAGGTGTTCTGCAACCTTCAATTCCAGACAGTAAGTTCCAAATCACAACAGCTCATATCAACAAATTCTCCCAATTATACCATTCTCTTCAGCTTTAAAGTAATACTGCTATCTGTACATTCGATACTGGCCTGGAGAATCTCAAACCGTGAGTATCTGCGCCGACATAGTCCTTGAGGCTGCCTGCTCTTTATCTCTAAATAAGGCTTGTTTACTTATAGTTTGCTGTAACTCTCCTTTATTTCTACCTGTAGTGAGTAGATTATTGCATATAGCTGTCCAGTGCAGCGTTAAAAACCTCTCTCTATATTCTTGCTCTAAGGTAGTTGAGGCATATAATGACATAACTTTTAAAAATTACTTGAATGAGCTTTTGAAGTGACATTTCCTTCAAGGCTATGGGCCTACTGCAGGAAAGAGGCAGTCGGAAAGGTAATCGTGTGGTTGTTCGCAGTAGAAAATGATGGGCCGAAGGTCCTCTTCTGTATTGTATTATTCTAGGATTCTCCTCTCTTACTGATGTTAGAGTCATGTATAAAGCTACATGAATCTTATTCTACCACATTTTACTCCCCATGACCTTGGATGTTTGTCAATTGTTATGGATTTGTGTCCTCAGGATAGAGGGAAAGACAGGAAAGTGGGTTTGAGAATTATCAAATCAGCCATGATCTCATGACATGGCGGAGCAGGCTCGATGGGCTGAATGGCCCACTTCTCCACTTAACTTTATGAATTTATTGACTCATCTGCCAACACAGAATGCAATCCATACCTACTGTATCATATGTGTAAGTTTTGAATATGTCTCTGAAATCTCTCATTGTCCTTCTCTGCTCAAAGGAGAACAATCACAACATCGTACATAAAGACATAGCAAGGCCACCAAACAATGCACATGGAACATAATCATTTAGTTTAGCTAAGATCATCCATACAGAATGACCCTGCACCTCCTCAACAGCAGTACTGAATTGTTCCTTAATTGCTACTGGGCTTTTGACTCCACGAATTTGTCTGCAGCAAATTCTGCAAATTGATTGCTTTGTGTGTGAATCACTACCCAATATCACTATTAAATTTACCTTATAGACTCGTAGAGTTATACAGCACAGAAACAGACCATTCAGTCCAACTCATACATGCTGACCAGATATCCTAAATTAATCTAGCCCCATTTGCCAATAATTGGCCCATATCTCTATTCATATTCATGTACACACCCAGATGCCTTTTACATGTTATAATAGTATCAACCTCGACCACTTCCTCTGGCAGCTTATTCCACATCTGAACGACCCTCTGCGTGAAAAAGTTGTAATTAGGTCCCTTTTAAATCTTTCCTGTCTCATCTTAACCCTATTCCCTCTAGTTTTGGACTCCCCCACCCTGGGGTAAAAACCTTGGCTATCGAGTTTTGAGAAGATTTGTAGCTCAGGTTGAGGTTCTGGATGTGAGTTTGCTCGCTGAGCTGGAAGGTTAGTTTTCAGACGTTTCGTCACCATTCTAGGTAACATCATCAGTGAGCCTCCGACGAAGCGCTGGTGTTATGTCCCGCTTTCTATTTATCTGGTTAGGTTTCTTTGGGCTGGTGATGTCATTTCCTGTTCTTTTTCTGAGGGGATGGTAGATTGGCTCCAAGTCAATGTGTTTGACTTGGAGCCAATCTACCATCCCCTGAGAAAAAGAACAGGAAATGGCGTCACCAACACAGGAAATGACATCACCAACCCAAGGAAACCTAACCAGATAAATAGAAAGCAGGACATAACACCAGCGCTTCGTCGGAGGCTCACTGATGATGTTACCTAAAATGGTGACGAAACGTCTGAAAACTAACCTTCCAGCTCAGCGAGCAAACTCACATCCAGAACCTTGGCTATTTACCCTATCCATGTCCTTCGTGATTTTACAAACCTCTATCAGGTCACCCCTCACCCCCAGTGTTCCAAGGAAAATTGCCCGAGCCTATTCAACCTCTCCCTATAGCTCAAACCTTCCAAACCTGGCAACATCCTTGTAAATTTTTTCTGACCCCTTTCAAGTTTCCCAACATCTTTCCTAAAGAAAGGGGACCATGAATGCAGTACTCCAAAAGTGGCTTAACTTATATCTTGTACAGCCACACAACATGATCTCCCAATTCCTATATCCAATGCACTGTACCTTTTATATCATTGAATTTGTGTCCTTTCGTTCTATTGTTGCAATTTAATGTGAAGGCCCCAGAAATGTGGTCAACTCCAAACTGCCCTCTGGAATGTCCTGCCAAGCTAACGTTTAAAAAAAAAGACTCGCTATTAGCATCTCAAGAGAGATTTGTGAAGGACAACCTGGGCCTGCCAGCAATGCACACAACCTGAGAATGAACACAAGAAATAATGAGCATTCTCCTATTTTCAATTCCACATCAAAAGATGGTGCAATTTCTTTCCACACACATTGATTTGATACAGAAAAGAACAAGGGGGCAATAGAAAAATGCAGTTGTTTGAAGTCTGGAATGCAAATGAGAAATTGCTGAAAAACAAGGTAGGGCATCGTCAGAGAAAGAAAGTGAGGCTAGCGTTGAAGTGCGATGGTACACCAGAGATGGCTGCAGTTCAAATGAAAAGTGCCATTGGAAACATGAACAGAGGTGAGACTAAGAGGCAGCTACAGAGACCTGGGGAAGGACAGAAAGAGAGAAAGTTATGAAGGAAGCAATAGGTTACCAGAGAGATTTGAACAGACAGATAGACAGTCATGTCACACTGTCAACAATATAAGGAAGTATAAGTAAGAGTTGGAAAATAATATAGCACTCATTTAACAAAATAACGTGCTTTCTTGCTCAGGTAGCCCTACAATATTTATATTTACCACTTCCAGGGCAGCAAGCCCAATTTGAAAGGAGGCAATGTGATAGCGGTCATGTAATGTGACGGAAGGTGCCATCAAAACGCGATCAAGCAGCACCTGCTCAGCAATAACCTGCTCAGTGACACCCAGTTTGGGCTCCACCAGGGCCACTCAGCTCCTGATCTTAGTTCATACATGAACAAAAGAGCTGAATTCCAGAGGTGAGGTGAGAGTGGCAGCCCTTGACACCAAGGCTGCATTTGACTGAGTGTGGCATCAAGGAGCCCTAGCAAAACTGGAATCAGTGGGTATCAGGGGGCAAACTCTGTCCTGGTTGGAGTCACAGTCAATAAATGTGAATAAATGTGAAACACAACAAGTCAGACAGCATCCAAGGAGCAGGAAAATCAATGCTTGGTGAAGAGTTTTGGCCTGAAATGTTGACTTTCCAGTTCCTTGGATGTTGTCTCACCTGCTGTGCTTCTTCAACTCCACATTTATTAACTCCAGCTTCCAGCATCTGCAGTCCTTACTGACTCCTGGGACCTAGGAAGATGGCTGTGGCTGTTAGTGGTCAGTCACCTCAGCACATGTGGTTTTCTACATGACCTGTTCAGAAATGTTATTATACACTTCTAGAACAGGATGAGATTTGATCCCATGTTGCTCAGTTCAGGGGAAGGGATGCTACCACTTCACCACATGAGGACGCTACTTCCTTTGAATAGTATCCTAGGCCCTACCGTCTTCAGCTGCTTCTTCAATGATTGTACCTTCGTCACAAGGTCAGAAGTAGGGATGTTCACTGGTGATTGCATAATATTCAGCACCGTTCATGACTCCTCAGATATTGAAGCGGTCCATGTTCAAATGCAACAAGATCTGGACAATATCCAGGCTTGGGCTGAAAAGTGGCAAGTAACATTCGTGCCACACAAATGCCAGGCAATGACCATCTCCAAAAAGAGGTAACCCAGCCATCAAGCTTGACATTCAATGGTGTTACATCTCTGAATCACTGACTATCAACAGCCTCACAGTTACTATTGACCAGAAACTCAACTGGACTAGACACATAAAGATTGTGGCAACAAGAGAGGCCAGACCGGGAATACTGTGATGAGTAACTCACCTCCTGGCTCCTCAAAGCCTGTCCACCATTTACAAAGCACAAGTCAGGAGTGTGATGGAATACTCCCCACTTGCCTTGGATGGGTGCAACCCCAACAACACGCAAGAAGCTTGACATCATCCAAGGCAAAGCAACGTGCTTGATTGGCACCACATGCACAAACACCCGTTCCCTTCATCACTGATGCTCAGTAGCAGCAGCATAAGAGAGTGATGGCCTTGTGGGTATTATTACTGGACTGTTAATCCAGAGACCCAAATAACATTCAGGGGATCCAGGTTCAAATCACGTTATGGCATTGGTGGAATTTGAATTCAATAACATGTCTGGAATTAGGAATCTAATGATTCCTATAAATCCATTGCTGATTGTCAGAAAAACCCATCTGGTTCACTAATGTCCTTGAGGGAGGGAAACCACTATCCTTGCCTGGTCTGGCCTACATGTGACTCCAGACCCACAGCAATGTGGTTGACTCTGAATTGCCCTCTGGGCTATTAGGGATGGGCAATAAAGGCTGCTTGGCCAGCGACACGTTCGTCCCTTTAATGATAAAGAAAAAATAATATACCGTCTGCAAGATGCACTTCATAAATTCACCAAAGATCTTTGGACAGCATCTCCCAAACCCATGACCAATTCCATCTAGAAGATTAAGGGCAACAGATATGTGGGAACATCACCACCTACCAATACTCTTTCAAGTCACTCACCATCTCGATTTGGCAATATATCCCCATTCCTTCACTGTCACTGGATCAAAATCCTGGAATTTCTTTCCGAAGGATATTGTCATCCAACCTACAGCTTGTGGATTGCAGCAGTACAAGAAGATAGCTCACTACCACCTTCTCAAGGGGCACCTCAGGACAGAGAATGAATACTGGCCCAGACAGTGATGCCCATGTCCCATGAATGAATAAAGGATGGTCTATGAAACCAGAGGCACCACCCTAGTGCCCTGTGGATGTGGATTGAAACACCATCATCATAAATACCGACATTGCATCTCGACAAGAACTCTGGAGGTAAATAGAAGTAAAATGTGAACACTGGAAATCTGAAATAACAGGATGAAAATACTGGAGGGAACTCTGCAGCATCTTTAGAGGCAGAAAATGGAATTGAACTTTTGAGCCCAATATAACTCTTCTTTGGAGCTAATGGTCCTGAAATGGAGTGCTATTGGATTTGAAAGTTTAACTCAACTTCACACTCGATAGATACTTCCAGAAATAATTTCGAATTAAAAGTTAGTCTCCTGATATCTAGCTATTGGTGAATGTCACAAATGCCCATCTGGTTCACCTGGTCCAGAAGAAGGGTCCAGACTCAAAACGTCAACATTCCTGCTCCTCTGATGCTGCCTGGCCTGCTGTGTTCATCCAGCTCTACACGTTCTTATCTCAGATTCTCCAGCATCTGCAGTTCCTACTATCTCTACTTCACTAATGCCTTTTTGAAAAGGAAATCTGCTGCCCTTACCCAGTCTGGTCTCATCGTCTCTCTCAAACCTTATCAATGCGATTGACTCTTAACTACCCCCTGAAATAGCCTCAGAAGTCATTTGGTTCAAGGGCAATTAGGGATGAGTAGTGATTGCTGGCATGGGTGGCAAAGCCCACATCCCATGAAAGAAAAATCTAACAAAAGTCATCTACTTTAATGATGCTTATCAAACATATTATTCACCAACAGGAACACAGTAATATAAGACCATAAGATATCGGAGAAGAATTAGGCCATTCTGCCCATTGAATCTGCTCCACCATTTGATCATAGCTGATATATTTCCCAACTCTCGCCATGGGATTATATTGTGGTTATATGGTTCAATTCTAGGCTTGGGGGACTGCCTGTGTAGAATTTACACATTCGCCCTGTGTGTGCACGGGTGTCCTCTGGGTGCTCCGGTGTCCTGCCACAGCCCAAAGATGTAAAGGTTAGGGGGATTGGCCATGCTAAATGTGGGTTATGGAGATAGGATAGAATAATAGCTGGGTGGGATGCTGTTCAGAGGATCAGTGCAGAATTGATGGGTTGAATGGCCTCTTTTCACACTCTCAGGATTCTATGATTCCCCCGTAGTACTTTTTCTTCATATTTCTGTTTTATATCTAAGGACTGTACTTAAATATTCTGTCAATAAGGTAGCATTGTAAGTGACGGCTTAGAAATGATTCACTGTTCTAATTTGACAATAAAGCCAATTCTTGCATTCATTCATTTCAGAACAGGAGCAGACCATCTTGCTGTTTGAAATTGCTTTATCATTCAGTTGGATTACATTGCTGTATATCTTATACATTTATGCAGGCTCAGAGAAACACAGAAATGCCGTTAGTTTCTATGAGAGGAGTTCATTTTTTGAGGTAGTTATTAAAAATGTCTGATCTCCTCTGTTCTGTCTTGACTACTCTGTCTATCCACTGTCTACTCTTGAAGATGTAGGTCAGGGTTTCTGATGCAATTACATTCTTCTCAGCTCATTGCTTTTACACACTCAAGGAAAAATGTCAAATTTTATGAGCAGAGGTTCTACCTCCACTTATTCTCACCCTTACTGCTGGGGCCTTCAAAACTTGAGACAGCACTTCACTCAATAACGTCCCTCAACCTCTGTTCATCCTCATCGCCATCCATTCCTGGAGATACCCGTAACAGGAAAAAAAGCAGCGCCACTCTTACAGTGATGCATCCCTCGAAGTTCTCCCGAAGGCAATACAGGACGGAAGGGAAGTTCTTTACACAAGAGGGATGCCAACAAGAGGCCATGCCAACTGGGCAGAGCTATCTGCAGAAGACAGAGCCCATGCTTGGCACAAGAGAATCTGCATCTAGTACCACAAAAGGATGAATGATCTGCTGTGCTCTGCCAGGGTATGAGCCACTCCCAACTCAATGCCGCACGCTCCTATGAGGGTGCTGTAAAGATGGGACACAAGAGGTTGGGTGCTAGGTATCTCCAGCAGATGTCTCATGTTCAGTCAACATCGATAATGCCATTGCAGCTACCAATCTAACGGTATAGCATCACAAGTGGCACTGCCTTGGACGTATACTGAAAGCAGAAAAGCATTTACGACCTTAACACAGGCCACTGATATTTCAAATAGAACATTACTCACCCGATCGCTTTGCACCAAAGACTTGAATGAAACATGGGCACCAACCTGAAAGATGGCATTTGAGTCGAGTCCCGTTTTAAGTTTAGCCCCTGACCTACCTCCGTCAGATTTGATTACCCTTGTGAAGGCAGGTTTGCTGGTTCAATCAGGCCTCTCAATGCTGTGAGCTTTCGCTGATAACAAGCCAAGCAGCAAATGGCTGAGCTCATTCTCATGAGCTGCTCAACATGGAGTGGCTTCACCAGCAGGGGTCGGGGTGCTGTGCTATTTAATGAGTATTCACGCCAGGCCGATGATCGAAAAACATGGGTCCAATGAGAATACTAGGAAATATTGACCAACCAGAAAGATGATGAGAACCTTAACTTGGAAACTGAATTTGTGCCCCCGTGCCGCCTTGTTAATATACCCCCCCCCTCCACCAACTGCCCTCCAGCAAGGTCTACAAAGTTCTGCCTTATGTGTGGAAGGAATTTATTGCAGAATTGCGATCTGTTTGGACAGCAATGTGGCAAGTTACCTTGAAACTTTATTGTGTGTGTCAGTCCCCACTTGACACATTCCTACTTCCCCTCCCACCACAAAAAAAGGGAAAACCGAGCCCCTAGTGTTTTATTTTCTTTCTCATCGCATGCATGGGACACTGCCGACCTTCCAGCACAGTCATGATGGATCGAGTGGCCACCCAGGCTGGGTGATTGTTTGACTGACGTTGGATTTTCCCCGAGAAGACTGTGTGAGAGTTTGTGTTTGTCGCAGTAACTCAGCATCTGGCCAAGCTGCCTGCCAGATGAATAGAGCAAAGTCCATAGGCTGATGGCTTTGAACTGCAAGAACATGAGTTTTATTTCCACAAATGTCACAGGTCCATAAGTGATGACAGTCAGTGCTCCAATCGTGCGTACAGCCTGAGCGCTTTACAGTAAACAGCCAGGCAACTGTGCAGAATGATGACTCTGATTGGCTGGCAGATAATTGGCATTTTAAGGCTAAAAACACCTGCAATTCATTTCTGTGACACATACTTATGCCATCCCAAGGCTAGCCTGTACCAATAGATCTCTTTGTGACAGAACGATTAAACTGTTACGTTGATAGATGTATTTTATGGATGTCTCAAGCATTTTTAAAGAAGTGGCATTCGCTTTCTTCATCACTGCTCTCCGAAGGTACATCGCTAACTGAATGCAGAACAGAAATGGGTCTTGATAACGATACAGAGAATCGCCAGCATCTCCAGCCTTTTTTCTGTCCATTATTTCTTAATTATCCTCCTCTCAGCTGCTGCTGTGAGCTGCACTTTTGCGATAAGGCTTTGTCTATTTGTGAGCCGGACTCCACAAAATTATGCCAGCTTGTATTTTAAAAGTCAATGTTGTCAACAAACAATGACGTGCTGGATAAGGTGATAAACTTGTGTGTGTGGTTTTATGTTGGATTGTTGGTTTTCAGTCCTGCTGCAGAAGGGAGACTTGGGACATTCACTTACATCATGATGGCTCTCACTGGGTGCCCATTCAAATGCCACAAACCATGAGGACAGAGAGATGCTGCCAGCATGGCCTGTCATCTGTGCCTGAAGGGCACTGATAAAACTTTTCTCACAACAAACAACGTTATACTCTGTATGAATAATTAAATCTTCAGCGTACATAAGGGTTAGTCATTAAACAGGGTGATTAAAGGAGGATTATCATAACTAACAATGACAGAAGAATCAAAGACCAGACTACAAGTCAAGAGACCAAACCTTGTTGATTGCTTTTTAATTTGTGAGATAATCTGTTAATTATTCATAAGCAACAAATTTGTTAATTTGTGTGGATTGGATGCTAGCATTAAGCTTTTGAATAAGTGCATCAGTTTGACTGAAATACCAAATTGCTGAATTCCTGCTTATTCACAGAACCAAAGCCTGGAATCTTCTGTTTCTGGAGTTCTTTTTTTAAATTCATACATGGGATGTTCACATCATTGGTCAGGCCACTATTTGTCCTGTATCTGAGAGCCTGGCTTTTTCAGAGGGCAGTTTGGAGTCAATTGCATTGCTGTGGGTCTGGAGCCTGAACCAGTTAAGAATGGCAGATTTCCTTCCCTAAAGGAGCATAGTGAGTCAGATGGGTTTTTGTAACAAAAGGGACATTGTTGAGCTTTTCAGGTTTGCACTGAATCCAAACTTCATCATCTGCCATGGTGGGATTCAAACCCATTTAACCTGTGATTCTGGGCTCCTAATGACACTAGCACGATGCCACTTTCACATCCCCTGAAAGTTAGAATCAGAGAGAGCTACAGCAAAAATATCCCTTCAGCCCGTCGGTTCTGCACAAGTCAGAAACAACCAGTAACCATTCTAATCCTATCCTCCAACACTTTGCCCATAGCCTTGTCTGCCCTGGTATTACAAGTCTACATCTAAATATTTCCAAAATGTTCAGAGGGTTTCTGCCATAGCCTTGTCTGCCCTGGTATTACAAGTCTACATCTAAATATTTCCAAAATGTTCAGAGGGTTTCTGCTTCCACAGCATTTGCAGGCAGTGAGTTCCAGATTCCTACTACCCTGCGTTCAAATAGTTATGCCTCACATCTCCTTTAAACCTCCTGCCCCTTACGTTGAATGTATGCCCCTGGATCATCAATATCTGTACGAAGGCAAAATGTTTCTTCTTGCCTACCCTATTTCTGCCCTCATAACCCTATATATCTCAAATTTAATGAGCTTGGAGGTTGGTTGGGGAGTTAATTAGTCAGGTTGGTGATGCATCTGAACCTCTGTCTGTGCCAGAACTAAAACATTGTTCATTTTTACCCAACATTTGTGTGTAGAAGAGGGGTATCGCAACAAAGGTGGAATGCCCCTTGCAGCTCGTGGAATTACCACAGCATATTTGTACGTTATTATCCCCCTACTCTCTCCCAAATAGAATAAAAATCATGGTATTGCAGCATGTTGAATAAAACTGCATCACGCTGAACACAGTGGATGGAAGTAAAAAGAAACTTTCTTCAACTCAGCATTCCTTCAACTTCCGTCTACCCAATTGCCCTGAGTTCATTGATTCTCAGCAACACTTTAATATAACAATTCTCTTCTTTGTGATCAGATTCCTCCATGGCCTTACCTTCTCTCAATCTCTGTAACTGCCTCTGGCCCAACAGCACTATGGGAAACTTGCCTTCCTCCAATCTTACCCACTTGTGCATCACTTATTTTCATGTCTTTACCATTGACACACATCCTGCCTGAATCTCCCGAAGCTTCTCTGCCTCTCTCCTTTAAGACGTTACTTAAAGCCTTCAGCTTTGTTCACAACTTTTGTCAGATGCCTGGTAACCATTTTGCATGGCTCTGTTTAAAGCCCTGTTTGATAATGCTCCTATGAGGTAGTGTGCAACACTTTGCCAGATTAAACTCGATATATCAACGCACAGTTTTGGTTGCTGAGAGCGGATCAGACTGCTGCAAGCTGAGTTACATTTATTTTTCTCGTGCTCAGTGGCTAACAAGTTCCATTTATTTGGCTGGAACGTTTCTGACACCGATGCAAAGTCTATCGTTAAGAGCCTCTTCACTGCTGCTCAAATTTAACTTGAGAAATGAAGGAATGCTTATTTGTATCAAGAAACATGGCTGAAGTGATTTTTCAAAGTTGTGGAAGCGATTTGGGATTTGAAAGAGCAATTTGGGGTAAAAATAAATCTCATTCAGCCTCACATTTTAAAATCTCATGAAGAGTTGTGATCTAAACATTCCGGAGAACTTCAAAGCAATCTCTTATTACAGATAAATTGAATCGTAAAATGCAAAGACTCCAGGATAAGAGTGAGGTTATTCAGTGGACTGAAGATTTGGGGGGCAGGCAAAGACTGGGAGATGACAATTTGACATTTAATGCAATAGCTTGTCGATGCTTCAAACTTGTATGTGTATATTTTGCGGTCATGGGGTGGGTATTCCAGACTAAACTTGACCCATGTTTCAATGCACCTGGTCTCTCAAGTGGACACTAAAGACCCCACAATACTCTTTTCGAGAAGACCAGGGGACTTATCCCTGTCATAGAGTCCACACTCTTTGTGTGTCAACCAATATCAAACATAAAGGTCATTTTTACATTGTTGTTTGTGTGAGCTTGCTATGCATAACATGACATAGGAATCTAAGAAATAGGAGGAGGAATAGATCATATGATCCTTAAAAACTCTTCTGCCATTCAATCTGATCATGGCGGGTCTTCAGTTTCAAACCCATTTTCTTGCCTATTCCCCACATCCTTTGATTTGCTGCAGACCCACCATTCTCTCTATCTCAGCCTTTAATATATTCACTGATGGAACATCCACACCACTCTGGGGTAGAGAATTTCTAAGATTCACAACCCTTTGGGTGAAGACACTTCTCCCCACCTCAGTCATAAATGATTGACTCCTTATTCTAAGGCTGTAACCCTATGTTCTACACACACCAGCCAGAAAAAACAACCAACTCAGCACCTAACCTGTGAAGCCCCTTTAGAATTGTACTTGTTTTAAGGTCCCAATCCCATCCCTCACTCTTCAAAAGATGAGATCATAGCAATTTGTACTCAACCTCTCATCGTAAGGCATCTCGATCATTCCAGAGACACAGTGCAAAGCCTCATGATGCCACCTCTAGTGTAGATGCATCCATCCATAAATATTCAGACCACAATTGCACATGGTAATCCAGCTGTGGTCTCACCAAAGACCCATATAATTGTAGAAAGACTTCTTCATTCTTCTTCTTCCAATTAACTTACGGTAAAGATGCCATGTTTATACGTTACAACAGTCACAACTTTGGGAGGATTTCATTGGTTGGAAAGCTCTTGGGATATCCTGAGCTCATGAAAGAAAACATTTCATGACTTAAGTTGCTCTTTCTTACTTTTTTAGCCTGGAGTATGAGCTTCAAAGAATGAATTAAATTGCCAATGCTGAACATAAGTGCAAATGAGAACAACAATAAAGTCCCTTGTTCCTGTTTTAACTTGTTGCTAATGTGACAGAAGAGATGTATTTGGATGAGTGCCTCAAGGAGAAGGGAAACATAAAGGGAGAGAAATCTGAGGTAAAGTCATAAAGTCTTAGAGTCATACAGCACAGAAACAAACCCTTTGGTCCAACCAATCCATGCCAACCATGTTCCCAAACTAAACTGGTCCCACCTGCTTGGCCCATATTCCTTCCAACATTTCTGATTCACGCACTTTTAAATGCCTTAACTGTACCTGCATCCATCGCTTCCTCTGTAACTCCATTCCACACACACACCACTCTGTGTAAAAAGTTATCCCTCATGCCTTTTTTAAAGGTCTCTCCAAAAGTTCTGTAAACACAACTCTGTAAAAAAAAGACATGCACATTTTTTGCATTGTTGGCAATAAAAGAACCGAAAATGAATCAAAATAAAAACCTTATTCTACTGAAATGCAATAACTGTAAGAAATCTAGGTATAAGCTTGCAAACTCAGGATCAGCTGTACAATCCACACTACACTCAATCCACATATTGTGCTCTGATTTGTACTGTGTGGGTCCTGACCTGGTGTAAGCACTGTAGTCTAAACAGACAGTTAGTGTGAATCTGTGACAAAGTTTGTCTTACGTTGTCATTAGGAAGTGATGCAAAATCACATGACGATGAGGAGATGGTTCTCTCTAATAGTCTTGTAGCAGAAGTGACATTGCAATACATTGCTGACACCTGAAGATGTTGAAGGACGTCCTCATGAGAATGGGATACGGTGCTCAATGCATTGATCACCAGTTCCAATGTGCCACAGTGAAAATCTGTAATGACCTCGTCAGAAGACAGACACAAGATACATCTTAAAGGGTACCCCTTGTTATCTAGTACTTCCCGGGAGCAGAGAAACTACACCATGCTCTTCACAGCCTTCAACATATTATCGATGACGATGAGCACCTCATCAAGATCTTCTCCACATCTCCATTTCTCACCTTCAGGCAGCTGCCAAACCTTAGACCACCATTCGCAGCAAACTACCCAGCCTTCAGGACAACATCAACCACAACACTATGCAACTCTGTCTTGATAATATCTGCAAAACATGTCAGATCATCAACATGGACATTACTATCACATGTGGTAACACCACCCACCCCGTACACGGCAGATACTCATGTGGCTTGGCCAATGTTGTCGATCTCATATGCTGCAGGCAAGGATGCCCCAGGGCATAGTATATTGGCAAAACCATGCAGACTCTATGACAACGGATCGATACCACGCAACAATTGCCAAACAGGAATGTGTAGAATGGTCAGCAATATTTGGAATGACAGGAATGTTTCCTCCTAGTCGGGGAACCCTTCAGAGGTCAGGGACATTCGGCCTTGGATCTTGAGGTAAACATCCTCCAAGGCAGATTGTGGGATACACAACAACACAGAATCACCGAGCAGAGGCTGATAGCCAAGTTCAGTTCTCATGAGGACGGCCTCAACCATGATCTTGGGTTCATGTTGCACTACAGGTCACACACACACACACACACACACACACACACACACACACACACACACACACACACAAATCTGTGGAGTGAATTTGTATTTGCAAATTTATATTTGCAGATACACCCTATTTTGTTCATTAAGCGCACAATTTGTAGACATAGTCAATGGGGCATAAGCACACAATTTGTAGACACAGTCAGTCAATGGGGCATTTTATAAATTCCTGCTTTGGAAATAAAACCAGTCTGACTCCCGGTTAAAACACAGACAGATTCTAAACAAGGACTCACACCTGAAATGTATTGTCTGAGCTGAGACGTCTCCTCTTGCACAGATTGATAAAACCTTTAGTTATCTCAGGGCAGTGACTTGAAAGAAATTCTGGGATTTGCATTTTAATCAATCTAAACCTGCATCTCCTTTCTAACTGATTAAAGATTTACATGAGGGAGCCAGCCAGACATTTTAGGTTCGTTCAATAGTTTCACATCAGTTGTAGACCCTTTGATCTTTTGCTTGTAAATTCTGTGTCTGATGCTACCTCTCTCACTAGCATCTGAAGAAGATATGGGGCTGCAAGGATTTGTGTTTTCAAATAAGCCTGTTGTACTGTAACCTGGTGCCATGTGATTTTTGAGCTTTCTTTGGGAAAAGTAGAGTTAACAGTGTGATGGATCACAGAATTGAAATGCTTTCTCAGGAAATGCTGCCTGACCTTCTGAGCTTTCTACCATCATCTGTATTAACTTCAGATATCCAGTTTCCACTGTGTTATACTTTTGATGTAAGATTTGCTGGCATCATTTACAATATCACTGAATTAAATGTTAAATGGTATCCAATTGCACTCAATCACATATTTGCAATGTAGTGCTTGAGCTGAAAGAGATTGAAAAATTAAAAATAAAAATATCACTGTGTTCAGTCCAATCTTCTCATTGCCTACTTGACTATTACAAACCTTTCCTTACAACAGACCTCTGCCTGGCTTCCTTCTGAAGTTCCATTAGAGTCTCTAGCTTTTAACCTCGGAAGTTCAGGCTGACAAATGCCCTCTTATAAGAGGCAGATTAGTAGCTTGACCTTCCCCTCTCAGCCTTGTTGTGTCAGCCTGGACAGCTGTTGCGGTTTAAGTTTTCAAAGGGAACTTTTGAATGCTACTGCATTGCCCATCTGTGGTTTGAGTTAGAAAACACATTTATTGTGCTTTTTTTTCTGACATTTTTTTCCAGGACTTTCCACAATTGATATTTTATCTGCAGAGAAGCAGGATGACCTCAAGTTGCAAAATAACTGCAAGTGATCAATGAACCCTAATTGAACCAAGCACAGCATGGAAAGCACTTGTACATTTAGCTTGAAGCATCATTGGCCTGATTCTCATCTGACCAAATATCAAGAAGCACACCATTGATAAGCAGTGAATGAGGCCATTCAGTCTACAGTGTACATTCTGTCTCTTCAAATGCATACTTCCACTCCCAGTTAGTATTCATAACTCTGTAAATTCCTCATTATTGACTGCCCTTCCAACTTACATTAAAATCGTTTATGAAATATTCCAAAAATTGTTCAAGCAAGGGGAAAGGAATAGCACAGCGGTATTATCACTGGACTGTTAATTCAGAGACCTCTGGTAATGCTTTGGGGGCCTGGGTTTAAACTCCACCTCAGCAGATGGTGGAATTTGGATTTAATTTTTTAAAAATCGGGAGTGAAGAGTCTAACGATGACCATGAATCCATTGTCAATTGTTGGGAAAAACCCAGCTGGTTCACTAATGTCCTTTAGGGAAGGAAACTCCCATCCTTACCTGGTCTGGCCTACATTTGACTCCAGACCCACAACAATGTAGTTGACTTTTAACTGCCCTCTGGGCAATAAATGCTGGCCCAGCAAGTGATGCCCTCATCCCAACAATGCATGAAAAATGCATTCCATGCCCCTACTACTCTCTGAGGAAAGAAACTACCTCTGATGGCTCCCTGATATTTACTTCCTTGCACTTTAAAACTATGCCCCCTCATAATAGCTACATCCACCCTAGCAAAAAGTCTCTGGCTGTCTACTCTATCGATACCTCTGATCATTTTGTACACCTCTATCGAGTCACCTCTCATCCTTCGTCATTCTAAAAAGAAAACCCCTAGCTCTCAACCTTTCCTCGTAAGACCTTCCCTCAAATCCAGGCAACATCCTGGTAAATCGCTGCACCTTTTCCAATGCTTCTATATCTTTCCTGTAATGAGGTGACCAGAACTGGACACAATACTCCAGATGTGGCCGAACCAGGCTTTTGAATAGCTGAAGCATAACTTCACGGCTCTTGAACTCAATCCATCTATTAATGAAAGCTAACACACCATACGCCTTCTTAACAACTCTATCCACCTGGGTGGCAGCTTTCAGGGAACTGTGGACATGAGCCCCAAGATCCCTCTGCTCCTCCACACTGCCAAGAATCTTTCTGTTAACCCTATATTCTGCTTTCAAGTTAGTCCTTTCAAAATGAATCACCTCACACTTTTCAGGGTTAAACTCCATCTGCCACTTCTCAGCCCAGCTCTGCATTCTATCAATGTCCCTTTGAAACCAAGAACAGCCCTCCTCACTGTCCACTGCATGACCCACCCTCGTATCACCTACAAACTTGCTAATCCAACCTTTCACTTCTACATCCAAATCATTTACAAAAAACACAAATAGAAGAGGACCCAGAACAGATCCTGTGGTACACCACTTGTAACTGAGCACCACGTTGAATATTTTCCGAACATCACCACCCTTTGTCTTCCAAGGGTCAGCCAATTTTGAATCCATTCTGCTGCATTTCCCCCTATCCCATGCCTCCTTACCTTCTGCATGAGCCTACCATGGGAAACCTTATCAAATGCCTTACTTAAATCCATGTATATCGCATCCACTGCTCCACCTTCATCCTCGTGTTTGGTCACTTTCTCAAAGAATTTAATAAGGTTTGTGAGGCATGACCTACCCTCACAAATCCATGCTGACTATCACTAATCAAACTGTGCCTCTCCAAGTGATCATAAATCCTGTCTCTCAGAGCCCTTTCCAATAATTTGCCCACACTGACATAAGATTAACTGGTCTGTAATTTCCAGGGTTATCCCTATTCCCTATTTTGGACAAGGGAATGTCGTCTGCCTCTTTCCAATCTTCTGGCACTATACCCGTGGAGAGTGATGATGCTAAGATCATCATCAAAGACCACACAATCTCATCCCTCGCTTCCCGTAGAATCCTTGGATAACCCCATCAGGCCTGGGGACTTAACTATCTTCAGCTTCCTCAGATTTCCTAACACATCTTCTTTACCAACATCAACCTCCTCTGGCCTACCAACCTGTTTCACACTGTCCTCCCCTATAATTTGGTTCCTCTCAGTTGTGAATGGTGAAGAAAAGTATTCATTAAAGGTCTCTCCTATCTCTTTAGGCTCTGTGCACAAATTCCCGTTACAATCCTTGATTGGCCCTACCCTTTCTCTGGTCATTCTCTTATTCCTCATGAAAGTGTAAAAAGCCTTGGAATTTTCCTTGATCCTATCCACCAAGGTTATCTCATGCCCCCTTATAGCTCCCCTAAGGTCTTTCTTCAGCTCCTTCCTGGCTAACTTGTATCCCTCTAGATCCTTGTCCATTCTTCTTTTCCTTAACCTTACATAAGCCTCCTTCTTCCTTTTAACCAGTCGTTTGACCTCTCTCGAGAACCATGCCTCCCTCACTCGACTGCATCTTCTCTGCCTGCTAGGGACAAACATATCGAGCACACGCCGTATGCACTCCTTAAACTATCTCCACATTTCTGTGGTGCTCTTCCTTGACAGCATCTGTTCCCAATTTATGTTCCCCAGTTCTTGCCTAACTGAATTGTAATTACCCTTCCCCCAATTATAAACTTTATTGTGCCGTATGTACCTACCCTTATCCATGACTATTGTGAAAGAAACAAAGTTATGATCGCTACTGCCAAAATGCTCTCCCCCCAACAGGTCTAACACTTGGCCTGGCTCATTACCAAGCACCAAATCCAAAGTGGCCACTCCTCCTGTTGGTCAACCTACATACTGTGTGTCAGGAATCCTTCCTGAATGCACTGGACAAAATCTGCTCCATCTAAACTATTACAGCTAAAATGCTTCCAACCAATATTTGGAAAGTTGAAGTCACCCATGACTACAACCCTGCACCTTTCCAGTATCTGCTTCCCAATCCAGTCCTCCACTCCTCTGCGACTATTAGAGGGTCTGTAAAAACAATCCAACAAAGTGACTGCTCCTTTCTTGTTCCTGACCTCAACCCAAACTGACTCTGTAGACATATCATTCTCATGTTGAATTTCATCAGCAATTTCTGCATTTGTTTCAGTTTCCAGCATCTCCATTACCGTGTTACTTATTTGAAAGCTAATTTGTATAATACTCAAAGTATAACTCTGTTTGCACAGATGTTGGTGGATCAGTTGAGTTTCAACAGCACTTCTCTGGTGAAGGTTTTCCAGAATTTCCTCATAACAGTAATTCTACCTTCCAGGCAGTATCCTGGTAATCCATCACCTTGGCTGTGGCTGTTGGAAACCAACCATCTCAACCCATGCTATAAGTGTGGGAGCTCCTCAGAATAGTGTCCTTGACCTTACATCTTCAGCTTATTCATCAGAATCTTTCCCCACATAAAGTCAGAAATAGGGATGTTCCCTGATGGTTGCACAATGGTCAGCACCATTCGCGAGTCCTTAGATACAGAAGCAGCCCATGTCTATATTCAGAAAGACCTGGACAATATGCAGCTTTACGCTGACATGTAGAAAATAACACCAATAAGTGTAGTGACCATCTCTAACAACAGAGAGTCCAATCATTACCCTTCAACATTCAATGGCATTTCTATCACCAAAACTGCACTAGCAACATCCTAGAAGTGAATATTGATTTGAAGCTGAACTGGACTTGCCGTATAAATTCAGTGGTGACAAGAAGTGGTCAGGCACTAGGAATACTGTAGCATATAACTCACCTCCTGACTCCCCAGTACCTGTCAATGATCTCTATGGGTCAAGTCAGGAAGGTGGTGCAATATTTACACTTGTGTGCAGCCCCAGCAATATTCAGGAAGCTAAACACCATCAACAGCAAAGCAACCTGTTTGACTGGCACCCAATCCCTCACCTTCAATATGCAACCACTTCACCACCGATACATATAGCACCATCTTTAATGCATCAGGGCTATTCACAAGAAACACCAAAATAAAGAGAAAATAGCATTGATACATTAATGGAGTAGAGTGAACTCTGATTGGTGGAGATGTTGCTATGGAGAATGTAAAATAGTTGATAATGACTAACAGTTAAATTGAAAGCTTTATTTAAATTGTACACCAGGCAGGTTGACTCTGAATCAGCAGGGTGAGCCAGCAAATGGGTGTAATTTATTTTGTTGTGTATGAATGCACAGAATGTGTATACTATTGTGTTCTATCCATGTAGGAATGAATCCTGTCTATCCATATATCCTATGGACCAGACCAAACCCCTTCAAACTATTAAGAAGATAGTCCAGACCTTAATGTTTTCTTAGTTTAGAGGTAAATGTAAGATATTTTGACCCAGATGCAATTTGAAGCAAAATACATGTCACTAGGTGTGAAATATAACAAAAGAAGCAAGGAATTGGAATAACTTAACTGCTTTGGAAAATTTAGCAGAGCAATAGACACAGTAACAATTACTGATTAACTATTCCAAGATTGTTAAATTCCATTAACATAGGTTTGGTAAAGCCAAATTTCAGAAAACAGATTGTCTCTCATGCTACTCCCATAGCAGGCAGAGAATGTCCAGCTTTTGGCTGCAACTGAGAGAGAGACAAAATAGCTTTCACTTTTTCAAGTTCCCAACGGCAACTTCTGCAAGCTAAGACTAAAATCCCTGGTTCTGTTGGTGGGAATTTGACCAGACTCATTCAGGCTGCTTCTATTGTTCTAGCCTTAAAAAAAGAAACACCCAAAGCTTCGCAAGATGTTTATCTTCTTATAATCTGATTAGACCTGCCCCCAATTACTCTCTAAAAGAAACCAAGACAAAATAACCTCTTAAAGCCACAGTACCATCACACATTTAGCTTCCCGCACATGCAAGCATGCTACTGTACTTGTTAATCCTAAATTAGCTTTCATCATAATTATTTGCATATTTAGGATTGTTTAGCAACTGTCATTCAATCAGAGAATCACATCTAATATTGGAAGCTGACTTGAGGGTTTGACAGATACAGGTTGGATAGGTATGGTCAATACAGTGTTTTTTGTGAACAGCCAAAGGGTTATGCTATTTGATAAAATTTGTCAGTCTATATGATGTATAGTCTATATATGTAGCATTCTCCCCTTATACAGTAGGCATGTTGTTTTCCTTCTGTTCTGGTACTATTTGCAAATGGTCCTGATGAAAACAAGGGCAAAAAAAAAGCAAAAAAGCCTTTATTTCCAGAAATATTCTTGTTTCTTATCTAAGAATAGAAAATGCAGGAAAAGCTCAGCAAGTCTGATATCATTGATGGTGAGGCAAAGAGATTTTCAACAGTGACATCAATAGCTATAAAGCTCATCACTCTCAGATAACCTATTAACTCAAGGGCAGCTTGTTTCATTATGAAACAGAGGAGTGCAGAAACTCACTATTTACCCCAACTAACAGTAGTTCTGTAAACAACCCTCAATCTAGGTCCATAAAAAAGAAGCTGGGAACTTCAGTACTTCAGGCTGTAATCCTTGTTTTGCCCTTTACGTAAGCAGCAATGGTTATAATGCCAAGCCTTTGAAATTAATAGCACTTCCTTCCTACGATCTTGTTGAACTTTAAACAAAAATCTAACCTCGCTATACAACCTAGGTGGGCCAAGTAATGGAAGGTTGTGAGCAGTTATCCTCGTACATTCACTCTGGCAGTTCAATAGTTTTCCACACCTTTTGTGGCAAGTGGAAAGGTTTGGCCTGGCGAGTGGGATGCACATTGAACAATTAGCCCTTGGACTATTACCACTGAATAATTTCTGACACTTCATGTTGTCAGTAACAGTTATAAGGGAGAACTACAAGAGCTGGCATCATTCTGTGCCTAAGCTGCGCAAAAACCTCACAGCCCCATCAATTCTCAGATGACAAAGGTGTGGAACTGAAGGGACACAGGAGGCCAGGCAGCATCAGAGGAGCAGGAAAACAGACGTCTCGGGTCAGGACCCTTCTTCAGAAAATTTCTGAAGGTTTCTGAGGAAGGTTCCCGACCCACAATGTCAACTTTCCTGCTCCTATGATGCTGTCTGGCCTGCTGTGTTCCTCCAGCTCCAAACTGTGTTATTTCTGACTCTAGCATTGGCAATTCTTACTATCCCATAAATTCTTAGTATGATTTCTGAATCCTTGGACATGAAACAGTTAAATGTTTGGCATCAGGCATTAATTAATCAACAATGAAATTAATGCGAATGATGACTTAGGTAATGGGGTGGTATAATGGACCAGACCAAATCCCCTCAAAAAAATTAAGGGGATTGTCTGGCCTCTGGATTTTCCTTATTTTAAAGATAAGCGTAAGGTGTTGCATTCCAGATCCAATTTGATTGGTCAGCTGACGAGATTTGAAGCAAAGCACACTTTATTCATCCATTATAGTCAAAATCCAATAGAAGAAAGAAGTTAAAAAAAAACATAAATTGTTGGAAAAGCTCAGCATCTGTGGAGAGAAATCAGAGTTAATGTTTTGGGTTGATTGACCCTTCTTCTGAGCCCAGGCTTGCTGAACTTTTCCAACAATTTCTGTTATTGTTGCTGATATACAGCATCTGCTGTTCTTTTGTTTGTTAAAGAAAAAGGAAATTCGATAAACTTGACCCTATTGGAAAACTTACCAGAAAAATAGATTAAATTTAACTCTTAAACAGCGATTGTTCCAAGGTAGCAATGGCCCATAATTTCACTCTTGGCAAAGGGCAAATTCAGTAAAATAAATGGTTTCAAATGCAATTCTACAGCCCAGCTGGACAAACATGAAAACTCTGAGAGAGTAGCAAGGAAGAGATGTACTGTAGGTACCCAACCCGAATGAGATGCCAGCAACAATTAAAAAACTAAAACTAAAAATTCAGGTTCTGTGGGAGATTGCTCCACCCATTCAGGTTGCTTCTATTGTTCCTTCTTTGTAAAATAAAAACCCAAGGCCTCACAAGCTGATGAGCTTTCAATGTACTGCTCAGTACCTCTGTCTTAAAACCATTTTTCCTTAAAAAAAGGACAAAATATCTTCATACGAGACAACAATGAGCACATTCTCAGTTCAGTTATGTGTTATACGCTCCTCAGTCATGTCATGTGCTCACTACCCTCACTGTCTGCTGGTGCTTCATCCGAAACCATTTTCACAGATTCCTTTTATTTCTTTCAGAAGTGGCTTTTTGATCTCTAGGGTGTGCGAGGAGGCAAACTTCAAATAAATAGTCAAAACACAAGAGAAACTGGTCAGTTCTGGCAGCATTGATCGAGAGAGAAAGAAAGAGCTAAATTTCAAGTCCAGTATGAGTCTTCTCCAGAACTCATATTCTGAACAAGCGTGGTATTGGACTCAAAATCACAGATGAAGGGCACTCATGAAATGTTAACTCTGTTTATCTGCCTGCAGAGGCTACCAGACCTGCTGAGTTTCAACAGCAGTTTCTATTTTCAAATGAGATTTCCAGCATTTACAATATTTTGCTTTTATTTGAAGCAAGCCCACCTCAGTGAACAATAATCAAGCTCTCAAAGTGTAGACATAACTTGGAGCCGCATGCTAGCTCCAGATCTCGAGCAATGTGCATTACTCCTCTTTTACATTTAGATTCAAGTTGAACTTCAAACAGGAAGACAGTCTTGGGAAATAAAATGTGTCCTTTCTGGCTCAACAGCCAATGAGCCACTTTTCTTAGAAGTGTAGTCGCCGTTGTAATAGAGGAGACGTGGGAATGAAAGAGAAAATGTGGAGAAAATTGACAAAGGCTTGACCAATTTAACCTCTTAATGAGGGTTAGGGAACATATGAGCCTGTTCACTGTAGCAGCTCTGTCATAGAGCAACAGGATACTCATGATGGAGAGGGAGGATAGCCAAAATGGAGTGAGATGAAGGAGGGACAAAGAGTGCTGGTAGCACTGAACCATGTACTGGTCACGAGAGATAATGTTTTAATGTCTGATGTTCAAGTTCAAACATACAAATTAGGTGCAGATATAGACTGCTCGGCTCCTTGACCCTGCTCCTCAATTTATTTAGCTAATTGTTGATCTGATCATTCCACATGCCCGTCTAGACCTGATAACCTTCACAGAAGTAAATGGGCAATTTCAGGTGGGCTGCTGAGAGCTCGAATGTTGAGCGTCAAAAGGACGTAAACCACTTTGAGGTCAAGCCTCCTTCTTTATTTCCATAACCTCCTACAACACTCCCAATGGCCTCTCCCCCTAACATAAACTCCAATGATTATGAAGAAGCACCTTCAGATATTTTGCCATGTACATTGTTGTTGTTGAATCATTTATTTTGCGCCCGTTTGTCTTTGGTAGGATCTCTATCTCTTTACGCCTATCTATTCAGTGTCTGCTGGTCACATCATGGCTGAGATCAGAATTTCTGTTGCAGATCACACCATTCAGTCACTGTCAGAGCAGTGATTTGTTGTGCTTTCACTCTAGCTAATAAAACCACATTTTAATAAACATTTTTTTTGACATAATTAATGCTGTAGAAATTGTAAATGTTAACAGCTGCTGACATGATGCACAAAGGTAATAAATAGGATTTGTAAAAGGAATAACTGCCCGCTTTACACAGAAAGTCACATTTGCAATAATTAATAACTGATTTTGCATAATACTAATGGCATTCTTACAAAAACTCATGCCTCAATGTCACAGTAGACTGAGCAAAATAAATGATTAAAATTATGCAGCCAGTCTTGTTGGCTAATGCGTAATTTTCTTTCCCCCCTGTTTCCAGCATCAGAAGCTACTTATTCAGTCTGATTTTTACCCTCTGTATTTGTCAGAAAGGGGTGCCAGAGGTGAGGCTTTTTTATGTTTACTGGTCTATCCCTCCGATTTTAACAGGCACATTCTGATCAGTCAATAGTGACATTGTCTCGTCAGGAAAAGCCTTATTACAAACAAAACATCAGGAATTGGCTGAAAACTGTTTGGAACATAGAACAGTACAGCACAGAACAGGCCCTTCAGCCCACAATGTTGTGCCAACCATTGATCCTCATGTATGCACCCTCAAATTTCTGTGACACGTCCAGCAGTCTCTTAAATGACCCCAATGACCTTGCTTCCACAACTGCTGCTGGCAACGCATTCCATGTTCTCACAACTCTCTGCGTAAAGAACCTGCCTCTGACATCCCCTTGAAGACTGATAATTCTTCCTTCATTTTTGCTGGGTTAAGAGCTTGGAAATCCTTCCTTAACAACATTATGGGTCTGCCTACAGCACCTAGACTGCAACAGTTCAACAAAGCAGCTCACTGCCACCTTCTCAAGGGCAATAAATGTTGGCCCAAGCTCAGGAATTGGTGAAAGAGACAGATTTGGGAACAGAGATTTTGGGAACTGCAGATGCTGGAGAATCCAAGATAACAAAGTGTGGAGCTGGATGAACACAGCAGGCCAAGCAGCATCTCAGGAGCACAAAAGCTGACGTTTCAGGCTGAGACCCTTCATCAGGAAATCCTGGGAAAAGATCTGGGGACAGGCTATTTTCAATCTAGTAATGAGCAATGAGTTAGCATTCATAAGAAATCTTGTGATTGCAAATCTCCTTGGGGCTCTAATCACAGCATGGGGACAACCTGAGTCATGAACCAATGTGTTCATGTAAAGGGACATGAAGAAAGAGCTGTCCAAAGTAGACAAATGGAAAGGCTAATAGTGGAGCAGATATCTAAGTAGATATTTCATAATACTCAGTAAGACTTTATTCCACTCATGAAAGGGACTTGAGAAGCACAAACCATCTGTGGTTAACAAAGGCAGAGTATCCAATCAAACACTAACATACAAAGTGGCGAAAGCAATGGCAATGCTCCAGTTTAAGCAACAGAAAGCAGAAACTCCAGGCTTGTTAACCTGACATTTGATGTTGGGAAAATAGGTAGTGCTCAATATCAAGGCAAAATCACAAGACATTCAGAAAAAAAAATGCAATCTGAAATAACTCCACAGAGGCCAGTACCCCATCACCAAGTCACTCTGTATTTACACAGGGAGAGTCCTTGACACTGATCCGTCTCCTTTAGACCCAGCTCTCAGGGTAAACAGAACCTCTGACACTTCTGTATATATCTGCCAGCCAGAGCTTCCTGATTGGACCAGGCTAACAGCCCTATTCTATATATAAATGGAAAGAACTGCAGATGCTGTAAATCAGAGACAAGAACAGAAATTGTTGGAAAAGCTCAACAGGTCTGGCAGCATCTATGGAGAGAAATCAAAGTTAACATTTCAGATTGAATGGCCCTTCCTCAGAACTAAGAACTGTTTTGAGGAAGGGATACTCAAATTGAAACGTTAACTCTGATTGTTTTTGTTAACTTCTATCTTCTGATATAAACCTGGCTGACCTCATTACAATCATTATACAAGCAAACAGAGTCAACATTGTTTCATAAAAGGGAAATCATGCTTGGTAAATTATTCAAGCTCTTTGAGATTATGGCAAGTAGAATTGATAAAGGGGAACTAGTAGATGCAGCGCATTTGGATTACCAGAAGGCATGAGATAAGGTGCAACTAAAAGGTGAATAAGATAAAACCTCATGACAATGTATTAATATGTTTGAGAGGATTGAGGATTGGTTAATGCACAGGCAAAGAAGTCAGATTAATGGGCCTTTATCAAGTTGAAAAGATGTAACTAGTGGAGTACCACAAGGATCGGCCCTAACGCCTCAATTATGTATTGTCTGTATCAAGGGCTTGACAGAAGAGGCATAAAGCAATGAATCTAAATTTGTAGTTGGTCCAAAAATAGGTGGAATCTGCAAGGGGATACAGTTAGTTTGAGTGACTGAGCTAAAACAGGGCATGTAGGGAAGTGTGTGGTCATGTAACTGTGTAGATATCAGGAGACGCTTATTTAAATGGAGTGAGGTTTCAAAAAAAATACTACAGTACAGAGGAAAATGGGTAGGCTAATGCATGAAGCACAAAACATTAGCATGGCAGTGCCACTAGTAATATGGAAGGCAGATAGACTTTTGGCCTTTGTTGCTAGGAGGTTGGAGTTTAAAAATAGGGAAGTCTTGCTATAATTACAGAGAATAGTTGTGAGATCATGTCTGGAGGACAGTTTATAGTTCAGTCCCTGTATTCAAACATGGATAAATCAGCATTCCACTTTGAATGCGAGTCACTCTGCTGGTTCCTGAAACGAAGGGCTTGACTAATCAAGACCAGCTAAACAGGCAAGGTCATTGTTCTCAGAATTTAGAAGTACAAAGGATGATCTTATTGAAACTCACAGGAAATTGAGTAGGCTTGACAGGTCAAATGCTTCCACTATTTGGGGAGTCACAAATTGGGGGACCTAGTCACCAAATAAAGAGACGCTAATTTCAAACTGAAATGTGGCAAAATTTCTTCTCCCAGATGATAGAGAATACCTGGAATTGTCAACCCAGAGTGTTGTGGAGTTTAGACAACTGAAAAAATTTTAAAATGTGGCAGATAGATTTTTGACAAAAACGAGCTTTTTTAAAAATTCAGATTCATTTGTTGGATCCTGCCGTTGTTGGCTAGGACAACATTTATGACCTGTCCCCCTTTGCCCTTAAGGGTGTGAAGGTGAACTGCTTCTTCAACCATTGTAGTCCATGGTAGTTTCAGGATAATTATTGCTGAAAAAAATATTCATTATTTGGTCCATATTTCAGATGAAATTAAATTCCATATGTTGCTGTGGCAATATTTGAAACCTGGAGCCACAGAATGTCAGTTTGTGCTCTGAGATTTCTTTGGCGACCAAGAAGTATTGATTTGGATGCAAACTCTACTGCCCTTTGTCTTGCCCAAGGAAGCTGAGAAGTCTATTTGGAACTGAGGAACACTCATGTTGTGAGGCATAGTCAGGTGGAGCAGGAGTGAGCCATGTCTCTGTAAAACAGAACTCACAGCAATCTCTCAATTTCCCCCGGGACGTGAGTCTAGTGTAATTTCATCCATCTTGTTCTCAATGGCGCGAGTGTTTGCCAACACTGTGCTAGGGGGTGGGGTGACGGAGAAATTAAAACCTTGAAGTTTCTGTCCCGCCTGAAATCCAGCGTGTCTCCGCATGTCTCCTGGGTAGATGGGTGCTCCTAGTCAATCCCAAATGTTGGTGAGGGAAGTCTGCTGCTCTGGAAGGCAAGTGTGTGTTCCTGCCACAGTCCTGTGCAGGCTTAAGCATTCTGGGGGTATTGGGGGCTGGGGTAGGAGTGTGGTGGTCTTGTGGCCACTTTGTTCAGGCCTCCGCCATGTCACACTACTGAGTTGCTTCTTCCCGCGCTAGCCAGGTTTCGGTTTGGTCTGAGTTTCCACAAGGTTGGGGAGGCCAGGCCTGCGATTGGCTTGCAGTTCTGGTATTGGCCAGGTTAGTGGGTTACACGGCAAACTGAATAACAACAAAGACACTAGAAAAGCTCAGCGGGGTCTTGCAGCATCTGTGAAGGGCAAAACAGAGTTAACCTTTCTTCGGTTCTGAGGAAAGGCCACAGGACCTGAAACGCTAACTCTGTTTTTTTTTCCCCTTCGCAGATGCAGCCAAGCCCGCTGAGCTTCTCTGGCAACTCTTCTTTTTTTGTTCCTGATTTACAGCATCTGCAGTTCTTTCGGTTTTTACTTAGTAGGTGCTCCTGATGGCGCCCTGGGCACAGGCCTCATTCATGAGCGCTCCTGGGGGTTCTTGCAGTCGGTCTGATTGGGCCTCCTTGATGTCTGGTCACCGTGGGGCCTGGTCATTCTCCGGCAATGGTCAGGCCTCAGTTCCAGGTTTCTATGAGGTTGCTGGGCTTGAGGGAAGCCGGTAGGCCCTTGGTTCCTCTGGGATTATAGTTCCAGCATTGGTAATCTGAGCCATGTCAGTTATACAGGTTTTAAACTTGAAAGTAGATTTAGCAATACGCTGTCATTAATTCTGATAGAATTGAGGTTTAGAAGAGCAGAAAGAAAATAAGAGTTGCAAGAATAAGATCTGCTGCAGACAGCTCACACAATGTTGCTACGCTCTGGTGCCATCTTGAAATCTAGCATCTTCTTGTGGAAGTGGGGAGGCTGCAAAAGGACTTGGAGAGACTTGAAGAGTGGGCAAAGGAGTGGCAGATGGAATACAATGTGGGAAAGGTGTGAGGCTGTGCACTTTTGTTGGGAGAAAAGACGTGTACACAGTGGGGCGGCGCGGTGGCTCAGTGGTTAGGACTGCCGCCTCACAGCACCGGGGAATGAGTCAGGGTGGGATGCTCTTCGGTGGCTTGGTGTGCACTTGTTGGGCAAATGGCCTGTTTCCACACTGTAAGAATTCTACAAAGATGATATTTTCCAAGTGGGAAAAGTCTTCAGAAGTCAGAAGCCTCAAAGGACTTGATAGCCTGAGTTCAGGCTTCTCTTCAGGTTAACACATTGGTTCAGTTGGTGGTTCAAAAGGTAAATACAATGTAAGTATTCATTTAAAGAGAGCTAGAATAGAAGAGCAGAGATGTACTGCTGAAACTGTATAGGGCTCTGGTCAGGCAACATTTGGATTTTTATGAGCAATTTTGGGCCCTGAATCGATGGAGGGATGTGCCGGCAGAAGAGGTTCACAAGAATGATCTTGGAACTGAAGAGCTTGTCATATGAGGAGCAGTTGAAGTCTCTGAATCTGTACTCAATAGAATTTAGAAAGTTGTTGGGAGTTGGTTGGTGGCAGGGGTGCCGGGGTGTGGGTTCTGATTGCAAGTTAAAGAGCACTGAGAGACTTGCAATAGGATGGATGTAGAGAAGATGTTTCCATTGGTGTGGAGCCCAAGTCTGAATGTATTTAAGACAGAGATAGTTAAGCTTTTGATTAGTAAGGGATCAAAGAGTATGGAGAGAAGACAGGAGAACGTGTTTGAGACGCATATCAGCCATGATCAAATAGGGGATCAAACTCAATGAACTGAATGGCCTAATTTTGCTCCTATAATATGTTTTTATGGTCAATATTTGAGTCAGAAATCAAACATTCTGTGTGCTTTCAAACAATCAAATTTTACTTGTTCATTCTTTCTTGAAAGAAAAATCATTTTCTCAAAATGAACTTTCTTTTCCTTAATTTAATATTATCCCAAATTCAAGTGGCAAGGTGGTTAGTCTAACTTATTCTGTCAGTATTCAATTTATTTCTTCCCTAAACAACATTTCCTTTCTTTGATACAAATAAACCACCTAGACTTGTTTTCCATTAATTTTGTTTTTGAACAGTATGATTTGTTTGTCTCCTTATACATCAGATGAAAAAAATACTTCTGAGTACTTGAGATCACAACAAATATGTTATCAGGTCCACTTTCAGGTGTGATTATATCCATTCTTGGTGGTTTTAAATAGTACATTTCCATCTGATGCACAGAGCTTTGCAGAGTTTTCAGACGATTCAAAAACCTCCCCTTCCCAAACATTGTTCGCCTTTCTGATCAAGGCCACGTTTCTGAGGTAAAGCCATGATGTCTGTGTGTAAGATCATGAACTTTCAAGATTCTATTTAATGTGGTATCAGTGCTTAAAGGAAAGGTAAATTCATCAGAGTTGAAATAACTTAACAAACTCCCTTCACCAAGTCACCCTTTATTTACACCTGCTTAACACACGACTCTGACCCAGCTTCTTCAAAACCGGCTCATAGAGTGAGCAGAACCCCGGATACTCCTGTTCATATCTGTCAGCCAGGGCTCCCTGATTGGACCAGATACACAGCCCCAACCAGGGAATTCATATTCTATAAAGTCCACGTGCCTCGCCTCGTTCAAATCACTATATCGCCTTACCAGACCAGAGAGCTACTCTCTCCTGATAGAGACAGGTATGGCTGGCTATAGCTAAACCTGAAAGTCACCCACCTAAAGTGAGGGGAGATTTTAAGAAGGAGAATCCTTTGTAGTAACTTTAACGGATGTGGGAAATTGAACCTAAAATATTGGCATAATTCTACATTTCGAAGCAGCTAACTGAGCTGATTGAACCCCCTGTCAGAACTGAGGTAGCCCTGGATTTTACACAGTCAAACTTCATTGTAGCTCTGGTTAGAAGCCCAGTGGGTCAACAATATCCAATTGTATCTGGAAACTTGAAAGCCTAAAACTTAGCAATGTTACCGGCATATAGTTGAGGGTGCTTTCCCCTCTGCTTGGTCTCTCCTGTGCTAGAAGGTAGATTTTGAATGAATAATAACAGGAAGCCAGGCTGCAGAGCCAGGCGGTTCCATAAGGCTATATGACCATAAGGTGTTGGAGCAGAAGTAAGCCATTTAGCCCATCAAGACTACTCCAGCATTCAGTGGGATCACGGCTGATCTGATAATCCTCAACTCCGGCTTTTTCCCTGTGATCCTTGTTTCCCTTACAATTCTGAGGGACATGACACAGCAGTGAGAGAAGATATCAACACTTTACAGTGGTCACTTTCCTTTTGGTGAATTTCATACAATCCCTACAGTGTAGATTGAAGCCACCTGGATCATCAAATCCACAATGACTGTTCAAAGACCATCTCACCCTATCCCCGTAACCCCGTATTTCCCTGCATGGCCAATCCACCTAACCAACACATCTTTAGGACTGTGGGAGGAAACCAGAGTGTCTAAGGGAAACCCTTACAGACACGGGAGAACGTAGAAGCTTCACCCACGGCTGGAATCACACACAGGCCTCTGGCTCTGTGAGGCAGCAGTGCTAACTGCTGAGCCACCCTCAAAGTTGTGATGTGAAGATCCAAGAGGTGGAAGTCAAAAATGGTTATGAAAGAAATTTCTAGCAATCTAACTCTTCTACTATCGACATCTATGATCCTTACCATAAAACTATGAAGGAAACTATGTCATATTTGTTTTAATAAATAGACAGCTAGTTGCAAAAGGTTTTAAATTCACATTGTTTCTCCAAGAACTGGTTAAATTCTTGAAGTTGATACACTTGTAGTTACACTGCAAACTTAAAACACCAAATGTTCCCATTCTGCTGAGATAATATTTGAAAGTCTAGAAGGATGAGGAAAAATCTCATTAAGGTACATGAGATGCTAATTGACCACAGAATGGATGTGGGAAATTTAGAATAAGAGGTCATAGTTTCTGGCTAAGGGCTGGTGGATTTAAAACAGTAATGTGAAGGAATTACATCTCTCAAAGAGTCGTGAATCTGTGGGATTCGTTACCCCAGAGTACGGTTGATTCTGGGGCACTAAATAAATCTAAGGAGGAGATGGACAGATTTTTAATTAGTTAAAGATTTAAACAGAATTGGCAGGAGGGTGCAGTTAAGGCCAAGATGAGATCGTCCATTATCATACCGAATGGCGGAACAGGTTCAAGGAGTTGAAAGGCCTGTTCCCTGTTCTTATGGTAAGGGCAGAATGATTTAGGAGGCAGCTTCAAATCTGAACTTAGAAGCAGAAGGCATTAAATTCTGTTTTCTTCTCCGGTTCTGAGTTTTATACTGAATCTCTGCCAACCCTTCAGACTCATCTTATTACTTTAGAGAAGCTCACAGCAACACTCTTCAGTGTCTTCTAAGTGTTTCAGTTTCTTTTTCAAACCAGTAATCTGACTCCTCATTGTAAACAGCGTTCTGTTTTAACAATGACTTAACCTGATTGTAAGGCATGCTCTCAAGTTAAAGTAGTAGACACCTTAGTCAAGGGTCAGACTGCTCACAGCTTAAAGTTTGCACAATCAAAGCAGGCTATTTATTCATGGCTTTTCAATGTATTTTCTGTCTGAAGGTCTTTTGAGCCATTCACATTCTTCTGCAGATTGCTGGTTATCTTTCATTTCAGGCATGCTCATTCTTTCACAGAGTTGCTATCAGTCATATTCTAGGCTATCCCAGTGCCATTGAGAACCTTGGCTTCGCGTAACAGTCATTTCACTTGTCTCTGACCATAATCGAAGACCGTAGCCTGACCTGCTTCTCAAATTACAAGCTAATTAGACCAGGATTTTTGTGAATCCCATGCCTGGCACCAATCTGTTAAATTTTAGATTTGGAACCACAGCCACTTAAAACTGGCGATCAACTATTTTTAGTAATCTTCAGATCATTCATTCTTCTTCATTCATTCATGCAAAAATGTGGGTGTCACTGGCTGGATAAGGATTTATTTTCTGATCCTAGTTGCCTGTGAGAAAGTGGGGGTGAGCTGCCTTCTTGAATCACTGCAATCCAGGCACTGCAGTTAGATTCACAGTGCCCTTAGGGAATGAATTCCAGGAATATGACCCAGTGACAGTGAAGAAATGGCGATGTATTTCCAAATCAGGATGGTAAGTGACTTGGAGGGTACTTTCTGTTATTCATTCATTGGACTTGGGATTCGTTGGCTGGCCAAGGATTCATTGCCCCATCTCTAATTGCCCAGAAGACAGTTTCAGATTAAATTGAATTTCTTTGGATCTAGAGTCATATGTAGGCCAAACCACATAAGGATGGCAGATTTCCATCCCTGAAAGGCGTCTACATATCACTATTGAGTTCAGTTACTTTTTGGAAATAGTAGGAACTGCCAATGCTGGAGAATGAGATAACAAGGTGTAGAGCTGGATGAACAGAATAGGCTAGGCAGCATTGGAGGAGCAGAAAGGCTGATGTTGCTGGTCGAGACCCTTCCTCAGAAAACTTCAGGTTTTCTGAAGAAGGGTCGAGATCCGAAACATCAGCTTTCCTGCTCCTTTGATGCTGCCTGGCCCACTGTGTTATACTCATATCTGAGTTACTTTTTGTAGGATTTTTGGCCTCTGACCTGTTCTTCTGAGATTTTGATTTCAAATCAGAAGCAGATAGATATGAGGCAGTTCTATGAAGTTTGTTTTTTTAATAAAAATAATTATAAAATAATTTGAAGATGTAAGTTGAAGCCGGTGTCACATCATCAAGTCACCTTTTATTTACATGTGCAGAGGATGTGTCAGTGATCAGGCTTCCTCAGAGACAGCTGTCAGAATAACAGAGCCTCTGATACTCCTACGTATGTATACTGAATTTCTGCCAAGACTTCAGGCCATCTTATTACTTTTAGAGAAGCTCACAGCAACACTGTTTAGATTCTTCAATGCATTTCAATTTATTTCACAAACCAGCAATTTGCCTCCTCATTGTGAACAGCTTTCAGTTTTAGCAATGACCTAAACTCGATTGTAAGGCATGCTCTCAAGTTAAAGTAATAGATACCATGGTCAATGATGATGGAAGGTTCAGACTGCACCTCAAGGTCTGTCAGCCAAGGCTCCCTGATTGGACTAGATTAACAGCCCCAGTCAATGAACTCACATTCTATAAGGTCCACCTGGCTGACCTCATAATAGTCACTACTGCTGTCGAGTCCTGGATGTGTCAATTTCAAGGAAGCATTTGATTATCGTTACATTTCTGGTAAGGATTCCTCACGAATGAATGGACAAAATGTTTATACTGTTGAGCTCATGATTGGTAAACACACCAAAGATAATTAAGTCTTGGCTTCAGAGTAAATGGTTCAAGGTGCCAGGACTGAAGTTTCAGGAGTTGAGATCAGAGGCAAGTTTTAATTTTCTTATGGTCAGAGTTAATTCAGGTGAATTAATTGCAATAGCCCAAATATTTGAGTCTGTGAAGCTCCCAAGTCACGAAAGTTTGGATGGAAACCTTCAAGGTATTAGAATGGAAAACAATTCGCCCATTACAATAGTGAAAGTTTCATGCCAGCCTGGAAGGAATCATAAAAATAGTTCGTGATAAAGAAGGAATAACACGGCAGGAAGGCTGACGTTTCAGACCTGGACACTTCTTCAGAAAATGATAAAGATAAAGAAAGCATCTATTAAGTATAAGCTTATGGAACTGAAGTAAAAGAGATATTTCCCTGACACTGAGTACCTATAAAAGGATAGTGTTAGGAAATAAATTGGAATCCTGACTTTTTTGTTTGCATTATGGTCTTTCTATCATTTATGTTGAGAGAGCATTGCTTGTTTGTTTGTTTTGAGTAATAAACTTATGTCATATTTCCAGCCTCATGTTATTATGCTTCAGTGACTAAATGCCACAGTAACTAATTGCAAAATGTAATCATATTCTCTCTCAAGGCATGTTTTATTCTGGGATCCGACGCCTCCAGTTTTAATGATAGCAGGGATTGTAATGATTTACTGGAATAGAAATTCGGAACCCAGAGAGTGGGCATGAGTTTCAATCCCAACAAGACAGCTGGTGAAACCCAAATTCAAATAATTAATAGAATTGAAGACGAGTTGCAGAGACAGTGTTATGAAACAGTCATCAATTATTGTGAAAGCCAATCATGTTCAATAACACTTTTTAAAAGAAGGATATCTGACACCCTTCCCTGGTCTGGCCTTCATCAAGGTGGTGGTAGAGTAGGACGCTCTGGTCAGAGTTCCTGTGCACACCAATCCCTTTACCATTTTTCCCTCTTATTTTCTCTTCCTCTTTGTGGTTTTCCCTTTCTTCCCCTTGCCACCAAGGTCGCCACCCCTCCCCACCCACTCACCACACTGAGAGTGGCATTGCGGAAGGAGCGGGCCGAGCCCCACAAAGGACTGGAGTGGTCGTGGACCGGGGCCCATGACAGATGGAAGAGAGCACAGGCCTCGTCCTGCGGTGGAACCAGTACATTGGTAGCATGGCCTTGTGCTCTGAGCCCTGCCGGCACACCCTGAGAGCTCCAGAACACTGCAAGCAGTGAGCCCTGGAGCAGCACGTGGGAAGAAGCCCCTGGAATAGTGCACAGGCAGCGAGCCCTGGATAAAGATCGGTCCAAGGGAGAAATCCTTACCTTAGAACACTGCAATGTTAACTCTTTAATATTTCCCTATTTTTCACTTATCTTCAGCTCTGTAATTAAGCAACATCTTCTATTCATCTGAAGCAAGTGTCTAGTGCTTGCTTTGTGTAATAAACTTATTCTATATTGTTAAAAAAAGTTTCTAGCCTCATGTGATTGTGCTTCAGTGACTAAATACCACAGTAACTAATTGCAAAATGTAATCATATTCTCTCTCAAGCCATGTTTTATTCTGGGATCTGATGCCCCCAGTAATAAGGTAACAAAGTAAAGTACAGTACAGACATTTATTTTCAAAGAATTGTATCCACCTAAGATGTCACCATAAGAAGGCAGACATTGAAAAGGTTTTTCACTGCACTCCTACAATGGGGCAGACATTACAATAAAAGGCCCAAGGTCTGTCCTCCAGCGTAGGGAAGTACAAAACTAGAGGGCCTCGGGCTCAGGTGAAAGATTTAAAAGGGACTTGAGGGGTCACTTTTTCACCCAGAGAGTGGTGCAAATATGGAATGAGCTGCCAAAGGAAGTGTAGAGATACAACCTTTTAAAAAACATTTGGGCAGGTACACAAATAGGAATAATTTAGACAGATGTGGACCAAGCTCAAGTCAATGAGATAACACGGTGTGGAGCTGGATGAACACAACAGGCCAGGCAGCATCAGAGGAGCAGGAAGGCTGACGTTTTGGGTCTGGACTTTCCTACTCCTCTGCTTGGCCTGCTGTGCTCATCCAGCTCTACACCTTGTTATCTCTGATTCTCCGGGGATCGGCACTTCGTACTATCTCAACTAAATGGGACCAGTTTGGTTTGGGGAAACTGGTCAGCATGGATGAGTTGGACCGAAGAGCCTGTTCCTGTGCTGTATGACACTTTGACTGTATGATCCTGCCCAATGAGAAAATAAAGAAACAAAAAACACAATTCAGTTGCAATTCATTTCAGTTACAATTTTTTTATTTTCATTCATGTGACGCGAGTGTTGCTGGTTGAGCGAGTGTTTATTATGTGCTTGCTTGTATTACCCATTTATTTTGCAAATAAAATAGATTTGGAACAGTATAATGTCCAACTCGCTTGAGCTCAGCACAAAGAAGAACACAAACATGGTCACCACTCGTTTCATAATCAGATATTTGCAAAGTACAGCACAGAGATTTATTTTCAAAGCGAGAGGTTCAAATGTTTTGCACAGCTATCACTCTGAAGAATTCTGCCAGTTTTGGCTGTTCTCTTTGACTTTGGCTGCACTTTACAAAAATCAACAGGCAGGTGATGAAAAATTGCCTTTGCCTTGTGGGCAGTTCTGGTTCTCATTGTGCCTTGTTGCCTCAAGAGAGACGTCACTTCTGATGTTGTGAAAGAAGGTTCTGAAAAAGTGTCAAAACTCCTTATCTATATTTGTGGTAGTTCTTAAGGCTTCTGAGCTACCACCAAGATTTGTCAACCTCTGTTAAGGATGTATTTAATCTGTGGCCCATCCATTGCTCTGTTTGATCCGAGATACTACCCTGTGCATTGTACTGATAAATAAAGCCAGGAAAGATCTTGGCATGTTATCACTGCACTTTTATCTAATTTGCTTTGTGTCTAATGTGGATACTGCACGACAGCTGGATTTTGAAGCCAACAGAAAATGCCACAGCTAGTGCTGAAGGAAGTTTCAGACTAAAATCTAACAATAAAAACCAAAACAAAACCTGTGGATGGTGTAAAACAGAAGTAGCTGGAAAAGCTGAGCAGATATGGCAGCGGCTGTGAAGGAAAAAGATCAGAGTTAACGTTTCGGTCCATTTTGAGGAAGGCTCACTGGACTTCAAACGTTAGCTCTGATTTTTTCTGCTAAAATCTAACAATCTGTGTTATGGTCTTCCTTATTCCTGACGCAATTTGAATGTACTTGCAGGTAAGTGGATTTCTAGATGTCCAGCAATAGTGAATGCCATTAATTAAGATAAGTGGGTGATCACACCGAAGTATTCTCACAGACAGTAAACCAAGAACAAAGAAGACTGAAACTCTAGGCCCGAAACGTCAGCTTTTGTGCTCCTAAGATGCTGCTTGGCCTGCTGTGTTCATCCAGCTCCACACTTTGTTATCCTGAAACTCTTCAATTCCATTTTTAAAGTTTCCAGCAAATTAATTAAGTGACTGGGACAAACACAAATTATTAAGGAATAACGAAGCATATTGTAGTCACTTATCGTATTTTTTTTTAGAAAAGGTGAAGGTAGCTCAACAGCACTTTCTCCAGGGTAGTGAGGGATGGCTAATAAATGCTGACTCAGCCAGTGATGCCCAAACCCCATTGTTGAAATAAAGAGCATAAAAGAATTTGATCACATCAGTGTAACTTGGTGGGGTAACAGGAAGAGAAGATGTCAAAAATGGAGTTTAGAAGAGTAAGCGGCCTGTAAAAATCTGTAGGGCTTTGACAGGATAAATGTAGAGAAATGTGGAACGCCCTGCCAGCCAATGTAGTTAACTCAGCCACATTAGGGGCATTTAAACAGTCCTTGGATAAGCATTTGGATGATGATGATATAGTGTAGGGGGAGGGGCTTAGATTAGCTCACAGGTCGGCGCAACATCGGGGGCCGAAGGGCCTATTCTGCGCTGTATTGCTCTGTGTTCTATGTTCTAGATGTTTCCTGTGTTCTGGAGAAAACATAGAACTAAGGGTCACTGTTTAAAAATCTTGGTTTTTGCCAATTTAAAACCATGTTTAGGTGAACTTGTTTCTCTCAGAGATTTATGGTTTTCCTGTAAAGCTGATTGAAGCAGAGCCCTTGAATATTTTCAAGTTCGTGGTAGATAGCTTCTTGGTAAACAAGGTTGATAGGCATGGATGTGATTCTTTTTCATTCATTCACAGAATGTTGGAGTCATGGGCTAGTCCAGCCTTTATTATCCTTTACTAATTGCCTAGAAGGAACCCAGGAGTCAACCACACTGTTGTGGGTCTGGAGTCACAGATAGACCAGACCAGGTAAGTATGGCTATTCACTCCCTTAAAGAGCATTTATGAAGCACATGCTAATCTTTTCTGCCCAACAATTGACAACAGTTTTGTGGTCATCAATAGACACTTAATTTGAGATATCTTTCAAATTCAAATTGCACTGTCTTCTCCAGCAGGATTTGAACCTGGGCCCTCAGAACGCTACCTGGGCCTTTGGATTAATAGTCCAGCGAAAGCACCACAGGGCTACCACCTCTCCTGTTTGAAATTTAAGATTACAGTCAGATCAGCCATGACCTTATTGAATGGCAAAGCATTCTCAATGGGACGAATGGCCTACTCCTGTTCATACGAGTTATGCTCGCACATATGTTGTGTATGTCTACAGACATGCAGCAAATCACAGCTTGTTAAAGACAAGGACATGTTCTTCTGGGGCTAGTAAATGGTTTTCTTCAACCACCACTAGATCTTGGAGGTCCTGTGGATCAGAACCAGGAAAGACAACAGCAAGTCTACTAGATAGTTCAAACAGTATAATGGGAGGTGGTGAAGATTCAATGTAAAAATGTTTCCAGGTCAGGAGAAAATATTACAGCGATGGGAAAGATTGGATTGGCTGATGGTGCTTGCTTTGGTTCTGAAGAGGCTGACAGGGACACCTAATAGATGTAGATAACATCACAAAGGCTGAAATAAAATGCATGGGAGAGACCGAAGCCGAGAGATCAGTAACCAGACAGCATAGACTTAAAGAAATTGATAGAAAAGTTACAGAGGAGTTGAAGATAAATGCTTTTTACCCAGAGAGCTGTAGTGGTCTGGAGTTCACTGTCTAAAAACATGGTGCAGTTAAACCCCTTATAATGTTTAAAATGCAATTGCTATTATACAAAAGATAGGAATATAGAAACAAAGGAACAGAATTAGGCCGTTCAACCCTTGAGCCTTTCCTGCCATTCAATGAGATCATGGCTGGTCTGTGTCTTAGCTCCACATACTGCCTTTAGTCCATTTTCCTTAATACCTTTGTGACAAGGCTATAATACCATAGTCATCCAAAGCATAGTAGGGAATGACACAATGGACTGAATGGCCTTCATCTCTTCTGTAGCTTTCTCTGGAAACTCTTGTGGACCCTTGCCAGCAGGCTTACCAGTGGACGGGGCCAGTAAAATATCTTCTCACTGTCCTCCCACCTACAGTCGACCTGACGACGAATCAAATGTGGGGTGGAGAGGTCTAGGGTGGTTCACACACACTGAAAGTCTTAAGTGGGCAAATAGTGACCACTAAATGGCTACTTTACACTCTGACTCACTGTTGAGGCAGGCCTGGAGATGTCCAGAGGTGGGAAGTGAAGCCCAGGCAATCACCCTGCTCAAATTGTGGAAAGGGTAAATGTGTTGATGCTTCTCACTTTGCACGTTGGGCACCATGCCCACCAAAATCTGACCTCCACCTCTATCAAACATCTTCCCGATCTCCTCTTCTCCAAAGAAAGTAGCCCTAATTTCTCCCATTTATCCAAGTGACAGAAGTTCCCCAATGATGGGACCATTCTTTTCTACACTTACTTTAATGCCTTCACATTCTTCCCAAAGTGAACCATTCATCAAAACTGAAGCAACCTTTCCCAATAAAAGCAGAATATTTCTAACAAATGCAAATACATTTAATACAAATTATCGCTCAGTCCTATGCACTGTCAATAGTGCATCACACAGATGTGATTCTTCTCTCATTCCAGGAACGTGGGTATCTCTGGCTAGGCCTGTTAATATTATGCATGTCTAATTTCCCCTTTATCTGTGAGGCTCACTTTACAATTTCAGAGCACAGGTGAGGGTGAACCATGTTGCTACGGGCCTGGAATCATTTGTAGGCCAGACCAGGTAAGGATGGCAGATTTACCTCCCTCAAGAACATCAGTGAATCACATGGAATTTTATCAATTGTCACCAATAGGTATGGTAAGTATTTTTCTCTCTTTCCAGACTTTTCAAAATCCAAATTTCACTATTTGTGATGGGGGGAATTCACAATCACACACCCCAAAGCATTCGCCTTGAGTTCTGGATTATTAATCCAACAGCATTACCATTTTGCCCCTACCTCTCCATCCAATTGGGGTTAACCAAATTCAGTCCATCTCCAGGAATACAGTGTCATTGTTGGCGACCAATGTACAGGTTGCAGCTGAGAAGTCAGAAGTTTTTGAAAACTGTGTTGACTCAGACATCAAGTGCGAAATGTGAGCCGCCTTTGTGGATGTGGCTTGTGGCTATCTGGACATTTCTCATCGCGTTAACAAAGTGTGGAGCTGGATGAACACAGCAGGCCAAGCAGCATCTCAGGAGCACAAAAGCTGACGTTTCGGGCCTAGACCCTTCATCCCATTATCACTCATTTTTCATTGTGTGTTCCTCTGAACTAGGATATCACATTCAGACCTGAACAAACAGATGCCATGAGAAGAGGATGCAGATTGTTTTGGCTGTCATTGCCGTGGAGATGCAACAATAACAGTTAACTGACAATCTTAATTCTCTGACCAGGAATCTGATGGGTCAGGCCGTCGCAATGATTGCCAACCTCCAGCTCTCCCTGTTTGGAAAAGATACAACTTGTGTAAAAGTTCTTTTGCTTACATAAACAGAGCCCTGAATACCCATATAAATAGCTTCTAGTATATGCAATCCATCTCACCAAAAGCCTAGCTGAGGATCTTAAATTAATTTCCTGTGTAATTCTTAGCACAGTCTGGATTATTTAATCATAATTTTGAAGTGTGGAAGAACACATGACTCTGATAATTTATATTGATGTTAAGTTTGCAATTTATTGAATGCAAGTACAAGTCAGGAGTGTGATGGAATATTCCCCACTTGCCTGGATGGGTGCAGTTTCAACAGCACTCAAGAAGCTTGACGTCTTCCAACACAAAGCAGCTTGCTTGATTCGCACCCCATATGCTTTATTTGCGTGACAGAACACTTCCAACGCTTCACCCCCCCAGCACTGATGTAGAGTGACATCAGCGTGTACCTTTTACGATATTCAACATAGCAACTTATCCCACTCCTTTGACAGCATCTTCCAAAACTGTGATCGCTACCACTAGAACGATAAGGGCAGCAGACACATAAGGACATTACCACCCACAAGCTCTCCAACTGCTATCCTGATTTTGGAACTATGTTACTGTTCCTTCCTCTGTCACTGGATCTCTGGATTCCTTAAATGGGCAATAAATGCTAGCCTGGCCAGGATCCCCGATACTCTGTGAAATATTAAGGGTTTTTCAAAATTGCACGCACATTCCTTTAATTACAACCAAATCATTTTATCTTCTCCAATTCTACATCTTATTTTCAAATACAAAGAGTTTATTGATTTCATTCCAAATCACTTTGACAATGGCATCATTACAAGGGTCCCACTCTGGCTCAGATTTGACTTGGAGATGAACTTGATGCCTTCACACCCAAAATTATCCTTCCACAACATTTCCCTCTTCACCCACTGAAGTGGTAATTTCATGTATTGGAACAATCTGATGAAGCACAGGATACAAATGGCAGCCTGGAGTTGATAATGGATTCACTCAAAACACCACTCTGTCCTCAAAAGTCTGACTGTCATCGTGAACACATACGAAAGCTCCAGCAAGGATGTTTGATATCTATTTTGTGTTTCAAAAATCACTGGAGGCTTTAAGTTTTCTCTATTGATCATCTGGATGCGTAACCCCTTGGCATCTCACATCCTGTCATTTTTACTGGAGCTGTTTTCAAACCTTACACCTTTTAGTTTTGCTGCAGTGCACATTGAAATTTACTAATGTTTCATCCATGTTTCTGATGTGCTTTAATGGGTTCCCATGTTCTTGCTGCCATCTAATGACCAACCACCGGAAATGGGTCATTTTAACATCGAGGTTGGTCGGTAGGCTTTGAGCCCAACACTAAACTGTCTCAATCCATAAAATCATTACCCCACCTCACTACTTGTCCAAAATCTTTCCTCGACTCAGAGTTTGATTTGGCTCAGCTAAGCACGTATGTACAGTATATCATGCTTCTGGTAATTATCTAACCATTTTGACAACTTTGCTCCCTGTCTATCAGGAACAGGCCAGCATTTGATTACTGCTCTAATGATGCACTTGATTTGGGCATCATCATCATCAGGACAGATTCTTCTTTCTCCCATTCTCTTACCAGTTTCTTATTAATTCCAAATTTATTTGTTGCAACACAGTTATTTGATACATTAGCAAATATTATGATGATTGGCTCGAAAGCGACTTCATGTTTCATTTTCTTTCTGTTGGAGGGACCATTCCTGATCATCAGGTACCATGCTATGCATGCTCTACCTTGAATGGATGTGTCTTAAATTCATAGAATCCCTACAATGTCGAAGCAGGCATTTAGCCCATCGAGTCCACACTGAACTTCCAAAGAGCATCCCTTTCAGACCCACACCACCTCCCCTATCCCTGTAACCCTGCATTTCCCACGACTTATCCAACAAGCCTGCTTAACCCTGGACACTACGGGCAATTTAACATGGCCAAACCACTTAACCTACACGTAATGGGAGGAAACCGGAGCAAACCCATACAGACAAGGGGAGAATTGGAATCGAACCCAGGTCACTGGTGCTGGGAAGCAGCAGTGCTATCCAATGACCCACTGTGCCACCAACTTTATGAAAGACCTTACTACCTCTTTGTTCCCGTGTGCTGACTTACTGTATAGGTTAAGTAAAACAGATATTTCTGGGGTAAAAGGTTGAGGTCAAATGTTAATGAGAGCATAGAGGTTGATTGATTTAAAGGCCAATTTTATGCAGACACGTAATCGTTGGTGCTGAGAAAACAGAATCCTCTTTTTGAACAGTTCAAAGAACCAGGTGTAAATTTAGGACAATTTCAGTAACCCACTGAATTCTCCCCTACCCAGCCATTTTATGCACTTTTGCTTTTTCAATCTTGTTGGATAATGGTAAAAGCAATGAATCCACAAGATTATTTCGGTATAACTTCTCCCTAGGGACCAGCGCTGCCTTGGGCACAACATCTCAGCATCTGAATACGTAATGTCATGATTACCAGATTAATGCTGGTGTTTCATTTAAGCCCTATCGTTGCAGCAATTGTTAGAAAAAAACTAATTAAAACATAGAGCCAACGCTGTGAGGTCCCTCAGGGCTGGCATTTTGAATGCAGGTAGGATTAGAGAGAAGCATTCACCAGCACTTTTAGTCCAACCACATATCCCAGGAGATAATGGGAACTGCAGATGCTGGAGATTCCAAGATAATAAAATGTGAGGCTGGATGAACACAGCAGGCCAAGCAGCATCTCAGGAGCACAAAAGCTGACGTTTCGGGCCTAGACCCTTCATCAGAGAGGGGGATGGGGGGAGGGAACTGGAATAAATAGGGAGAGAGGGGGAGGCGGACCGAAGATGGAGAGTAAAGAAGATAGGTGGAGAAGGTGTGGGTGGGGAGGTAGGGAGGGGATAGGTCAGTCCAGGGAAGACGGACAGGTCAAGGAGGTGGGATGAGGTTAGTAGGTAGCTGGGGGTGCGGCTTGGGGTGGGAGGAAGGGATGGGTGAGAGGAAGAACCGGTTAGGGAGGCAGAGACAGGTTGGACTGGTTTTGGGATGCAGTGGGTGGGGGGGAAGAGCTGGGCTGGTTGTGTGGTGCAGTGGGGGGAGGGGATGAACTGGGCTGGTTTAGGGATGCAGTGGGGGAAGGGGAGATTTTGAAACTGGTGAAGTCCACATTGATACCATATGGCTGCAGGGTTCCCAGGTGGAATATGAGTTGCTGTTCCTGCAACCTTCGGGTGGCATCATTGTGGCAGTGCAGGAGGCCCATGATGGACATGTCATCAAGAGAATGGGAGGGGGAGTGGAAATGGTTTGCGACTGGGAGGTGCAGTTGTTTGTTGCGAACTGAGCGGAGGTGTTCTGCAAAGCGGTCCCCAAGCCTCCGCTTGGTTTCCCCAATGTAGAGAAAGCCGCACCGGGTACAGTGGATGCAGTATACCACATTGGCAGATGTGCAGGTGAACCTCTGCTTAATGTGGAATGTCATCTTGGGGCCTGGGATGGGGGTGAGGGAGGAGGTGTGGGGACAAGTGTAGCATTTCCTGCGGTTGCAGGGGAAGGTGCCGGGTGTGGTGGGGTTGGAGGGCAGTGTGGAGCGAACAAGGGAGTCACGGAGAGAGTGGTCTCTCCGGAAAGCAGACAGGGGTGGGGATGGAAAAATGTCTTGGGTGGTGGGGTCGGATTGTAAATGGCGGAAGTGTCGGAGGATAATGCGTTGTATCCGGAGGTTGGTAGGGTGGTGTGTGAGAACGAGGGGGATCCTCTTGGGGCGGTTGTGGCGGGGGCGGGGTGTGAGGGATGTGTCGCGGGAAATGCGGGAGACGCGGTCAAGGGCGTTCTCAATCACCGTGGGGGGGAAGTTGCGGTCCTTAAAGAACTTGGACATCTGGGATGTGCGGGAGTGGAATGTCTTATCGTGGGAGCAGATGCGGCGGAGGCGGAGGAATTGGGAATAGGGGATGGAATTTTTGCAGGAGGGTGGGTGGGAGGAGGTGTATTCTAGGTAGCTGTGGGAGTCGGTGGGCTTGAAATGGACATCAGTTACAAGCTGGTTGCCTGAGATGGAGACTGAGAGGTCCAGGAAGGTGAGGGATGTGCTGGAGATGGCCCAGGTGAACTGAAGGTTGGGGTGGAAGGTGTTGGTGAAGTGGATGAACTGTTCGAGCTCCTCTGGGGAGCAAGAGGCAGCGCCGATACAGTCATCAATGTACCGGAGGAAGAGGTGGGGTTTGGGGCCTGTGTAGGTGCGGAAGATGGACTGTTCCACGTAACCTACAAAGAGGCAGGCATAGCTGGGGCCCATGCGGGTGCCCATGGCCACCCCCTTAGTCTGTAGGAAGTGGGAGGAGTCAAAAGAGAAGTTGTTGAGTGTGAGGACGAGTTCCGCTAGGCGGATGAGAGTGTCATATCCCAGGAAAGATGTTATCAAAGCAGATGTAACACACTGTCTTGCAGTATCTGTCACTGGAGACAGCACAGAAGCTGGCTATACCAGATGGGTTGAGGTGAATCAGCTTTAACAATAAGCAAAAGCATTGAATGTGAAATAGACCCTTGGAAGAATCAGCAGACGCTTTCGCAATCGTAATAATGGTGACTCATAACGGTTTTCCCCACTTCCACAATCTCCATGATGCTGAGAAGCACCACCACTATCATAATGGCTAGTCAGGCTGCTGGTGCATTGAGTGTAGTGTCTGTATGTCTAGCAATAATCAGGTAAGGGGCAACACTGCAGAAAAAAATTATACATGCATTTTGTGAGTTACAAGTAACCTGGTCAGGTATGTAGCAGTAAATGTTCAAAAAAGTAAAATTTAGTCTTCTGCAAAAAGCCTGCCCATCATATATAACGCACAAGTCAGGAGTGTGATGGGATACTCCCCACTTGCCTGGATGAGTGCAGTTCCAACAACACATGAGAAGCTCAACACCATCCAGAGCAAAACAGCTGCTTGATTGGCACAATATGCACAAAAACCCACTCCCTCCATCACCGATGCTCAGTAGCTGCAGTGTGTGCCATCTGCAAGGTGCACTGCAATAAGTCACCAAGCTTCCTTAGATATTACCTTCTAAACCTATGACCACGACCATCTAGAAGGACAAGGGCAGCAGATATATAGAAACTCCACCACCCTCCCTCCAAGTCTCTCACCATCCTGAGTTGGAAATTCATCGCTCTTTCATCGTTGCTGGGTCAAAATCCTGGAATTCCCTCCCTAATAGCATTGTGGGCCTACCTACAGCACATGGGCTGCAGCGTTTCAAGATGGCAGCTCATCACCACCATCTCAATGGTAACTAGGAGCGGGCAGTAAATGTTATCAGAGATAATGGGAACTACAGATGCTGGAGAACCCGAGATAACAAAGTGTGGAGCTGGATGAACACAACAGGCCAAGCAGCATCATGTTCCTAAGATGCTGCTTGGCCTGCTGTGTTCATCCAGCTCCACATTTTGTTATCGCAGGTGATGAATGCTGTCTCAACCAGCGATGACAATGTCCCACAAGTAAATTTTTTTAAAAAGTCAAACTTCCAATCAGCCAGTTGGTGTATATGATTACTTTGTGTTATATAGGTTCCAAAAACATTAACTTCTTTCATTGTCTTCTTTCATAATGATTATCCTCTCAGCCCTGTTTCACTTGCCCTTCTTCTGACTTTCACTTTATTCCCATGTCAACAACAATCCATTCGAAGCGCGTGAGAATTGAAAGTAATGCGAATCCTTGAGTTTTTATCTCGGTTTCACGCATGGTTCCATTTTATTGAAGTTTACAGCCCTGATTCATGAACTGGTTCAACTTGCAAGATTTTCATTGAAAAGGGAAATGATTTCAGATTTCATGTTAACAAGGTGTAGAGCTGGATGAACACAGTAGGCCAAACAGCATCAGAGGAGCAGGAAGGCTGACGTTTCGGGCCTAGGCCCTTCTTCAGAAATTCAGAAACGTCAGCCTTCCTGCTCCTCTGATGCTGCTTGGCCTGCTGTGTTCATCCAGCTCTACATATTGGTATCTCAGATTCTCCAGCATCTGCAGTTCCTACTATCTCTGATTTCATGTTGTTCTCTTCTGCCCAACACTTGGGAGGAAGAGTTTTATTCAGTTTTCATGGTGAGTAACAAAGAATATATGGCACAGAAGCAATTCATGCAACTCAGCTGGACCTCTCCAGTATTTTACTCAGTCTGAACTTGTGCCCATCTTGCATCATGTCAACCTATCAAGAAATTATACTTCTCTCATCTCCCTTGTAGACTTCTCTAGCTTTCCGTTAAATTAATCTATGTTGTTCAGCACAAAGTATCATATTGCCTGTGACAGGTCAGCATTCTCACCAATCTCAAACAGATCTATCCTGAAGTCCCCAACAGGTTTATTGGTGATTATGTTTTCTTTCCAACCATTAGCTTTGCTGTCCCAGAACAAGTGATAACATCTTAAAATATGCCAACTCTATTGAACCACTTCATAAAGTTTCTACTCTCTATCTATGTCCCAGAATCCCAGAATGGTTATGGTATAGATGGAGGTTATTTAGCCCATTGTGCCTGTGCTGCTTCTATCCCCTAGTGCCAATCTCCTGCCTTTTCCCTATACCTCTGCAGACCATTTCTGCCCAAATAACCAGCCGATGCCCTCTTGAATGCTTCAATTGAATCCATTCTCACCATATTTTCAGGCAGTGCATCTACACGCTAATTATTGGCAGCATGTTTAATATTTTCATCACCAGACCTTTGTTTGCACATCACTTCCAATCAATGCCCCCTTTTTCTTGTTCCTTTTACAAGCAGGAACAGCCTCTGCCTATCTGCTCTACTCCCTTCCCCCACAATTTCGAAAATTGCTATTGAATCTCCTCTCAATTTTCTTCTCTCCAAAGAGATCAGTCCCAACTTCTTCAATCTATCCTCAAGTGAAGTTTCTCATTCGTGGAACCATTTTGCCAATCACATCTGAACTCCCTCCAAAGCATTTGTTTCTTTCCTAAATATGTGGCACCCACAAGTGAACATACACTCCAGCTGAGATCTAACAAGGGTCTTGTACAGGTTTATCACCACCCCTTTGCTCTTACTATATACCCTTTCAATAAATCTGAGGATAGTGTATGTTTCACTAGCTGTTGTCTCTACCTGTCCTGTCATTGTCAATGATCTGTGCGCATATATACCCAGGTCCCTCTGCTCCTGCACCCTTTTAGAATTGTATTTCTTATTTTATATTGTCTTTCAACATTCTTTGCACCAAATTGCATGACCTCACTCTTCTCCACATTGAACCTCATCTATCACCTATTTGCTCACTCCACTAATTTGTCAATGGCCTTTTGACTCCACAAATTAGTCAATGTTTTTTGATGTCACAAAAAATGCCTAAGAAAATTGAGGGCCCCTTTCAATCAGCTTCTACAGGAACGGAGTTCCCCAACCCGAGTTGAGATCAACAATGAAATATTGATTCGTTTTCTATGTCACGGGACCCTATTCTAAACAAAGACAGTTTTAGATAATGAAATTCACCATCCCCACCATTAAGTCAATAGAGAAATATCATTCTTTTTTGGGGACCAGATGTCATACCCCATGATTAAGGATATGGTTAACCAAACAATAGAGATGCCAAGGAGATAGCCAGAACTGCAAATGCTGGAGTCAATGTCAACAGTGTGGAGCTGGAGGAGCACAGTGGGTCAGGCAGCACCAGAGGAGCAGGAAAGTTGATGTTTCAGGTTAACACCTGATGAAGGGTGTAAACTTGAAACATTGACTTTCTTGCTCCTCTGATGTTGCCTGAACTACTGTATTCCACTAGTTTCACACTGCATTGAATAGATATCCTAATGCCCTATATGCTTCAGCGATTTGGGGGAGGCAATGACTTTAGTGATACTATTGCTAGGCTTTTAATCCAGAAACTCAGCGGATGTTCTGAGGACCTGAGCTCAAATCTCGCCATAATGGAATACTGGAATTGAGCTTAATAAAAAAACAGAGAAAATGTGGAATTAAGAATCTACTGATGACCATGAAATCATTGTCAATTGTCAGAAAGAAAGCCCATCTCATTCACTAATGTCCTTCAGAGGAGAATATCTGCCATCTTTACCCAGTCAGGCCTGCAGATGCATCTAGACACACAGCAATGTGGCTGAATCTCAACTGCCTCTGAATTGTCCTAGAAAGCCGTTCAGTTGACGGGCAACGAGGAATGGGCAATAAATGCTGGTCAGCCAGCAATGCCCATGTCGCATGAGTGAATTAAAGACACACTGATACCAGGCACCTCAAAGAGACCCAGATAATGCTCTGGGGATGTGGAATCAATGCCCACTATTACAGATGGTGGAAGCTGAATTCAGTTTTAAAAATCTGGAATTGAGAGTCTAATGATGGGCCATGAATCCATTGTCAATCTTCGTGAAAAACCCATCTGGTTCACTAATGTCCATTTGTGAAGGAATCTGCCATCCTTAACTGGTCTGGCCTACCTGTAACTCCAGAACCACAGCAATGTGGTTGACTCTTAACTGCCCTCTGGGCAATTAGGGACAGGCAATATATGTTGGCCTAGGTAAAGATGCCCACATCGACTGATTGAATTAGAATGAACACTGGAAAGTGCTACCAGTGATGTGCCTTTTCAAGATCTTCCACTTGCTATGAAAAGTTGTCCAGCAGCAACATTCTCTTCTAACCCAACTTGCCCAGCACAGAGGAAGTAGCAATTAAAAATCAGTTTGCCACCTTTGCTTTGAGATGACTGGAGCCATCGCTTTAATCAAGACTCAGTCAGAACATGAGACTCCCAAGGGAGAGCAGGGACATTTAACAATGTCTTCAAAGCAGCCCTCATGAGCTGAAACACCCCTGCTAACTTTTGTGAGGCCTCACACTGTCGCTGGCCAAACTAGAAAAGGCTAATTGAGGCAGATGTTGAATCCATCAAGAGAAATCATTTTGAACGTATTGAAGTGAAATCAATCTGCTGAGAAAAACACAGAAGTTAACGAAATAATCAAGATAATCAAGAATTTGAAGTGTTTAAGAAATAAAAGAAATGCATTAAAAATGCATAAATGCAGGATTTGAATCCTTGCCAACTCATAAAAAGAATTGTAGAAAAGGCAGATAGACCTTGAGACTGTGCAGCTGTAAAACTAACAGGAAAAGCATGGTTTGATTGCTGAACCTCTTAACAATGAACAAAGGAGGATAGTTTTAGAAATGTTATTGTCCAGAGACGCATAATTTTCCTGAAATCTAACTTGAGCTGTGAGCACCTCAAGCCTCACACATTGTTTGCAAAATTTACTGTTATAGAGTCATAAAATCATAGAGATGTATGGGATGAAAACAAACCCTTTGGCCCAATTCATCTACATCAACCAGAAGTCTCAATCTGACCTAGTCCCATTTTCCAGCACTTTCCCAGATCCTTCTAAACCCACCCAGACACCTTTTAAATGTCGTAATTGTACCCACCTCCACCACTTCTACCAGTAGCTCCTTGCATACACACATCAGCCTCTGCATGAAGAAGGTACAGCTCCGGTCATTTCTAAATCTTTCCTGAAACCTATGCCCTCGAGTTTTGGACTTCCCTACCGTGGGAAAAAGACCTTGGCTATTCACTCTAACCTTGTCCCTAATGATTTTATAAACAGCTATAACTCCAATGATTCATGGAAAATAGTCCCAGGCTATTCAGACTTCCCCAAGAGCTCAAATACTTCAAACTTGGCAACTAACTTGTATATATTTTCTGGACCCTCTCAGGTTTCACAACACCTTTCCTATCGCAGGGAGACTAGAAAAGAACACAGTATCCAACAGTGGCATAATCAATGTTCTGCACAGTCACAATATGGCCTCCCAAACCCCACATTCAATACACTGACCAATAAAGGCAAGCGTAACAACATCTTCTTTACTACCTTGTCTAACCATGACTCCAACGTCAAGGAAGCATGAACCTGCACACAAGGCCTCTTCATTCAGCAACACTTGCCAGGATATTACCATTAAGTGTATAAGTCCTGCCTTGATTTGCTCTACCAAAATGTGGTACCTCACATTTATCTAGATTAAACTCCATCTACCACTCCTCCGTCCATTGGCCCATCTGATCAAGGTCCCTATATTCGCTGAGATAATTGTCCTTGCTCATTACTACACCACCAATTTTGGCGTGATTTGCAAACTTATTCCCATATTCACATCCATATCATTTTTATAAATGACAAAAAATGACCTAGTACCAATCATTGTAGCACACCACCGGTTGCAGGCCTCCAGTCTCAAAAGCACTTACCAACACCACCCTCTGTCCCCCAGCTTCAAGCCAATTTTGCTCAGCTTGCTTCACAGATTCATGAATAAAAAGAAAATAAGAACCAGACTTTTGCATTCCCTTTAGAAAATGTTTTCCCTTTTACCTTCTCATAGGGCTATCAATCACATGCAGGTAATTAAATTCACATCGGAAAAAATCTTCACCGGACCCTTTGGTTTTTTTCAAATAAACATACAGGCATTGAAGATAATAGGAACTGCAGATGCTGGAGAATCCAAGATAATAAAATGTGAGGCTGGATGAACACAGCAGGCCAAGCATCATCTCAGGAGCATAAAAGTTGACGTTTCGGGCCTAGTCGAGACTAGGCCCGAAACGTCAGCTTCTGCGCTCCTGAGATGCTGCTTGGCCTGCTGTGTTCATCCAGCCTCACATTTTATTATACAGGTATTGAAAATGGTTTCAAAGGAAAGCTTAGCTGTTGCCAGGTAATAAAGCTGTCAATCAAACAAAGCTAGCCATCTGTGCAGCTGTGTAAACAAATCCCTGCTCAAATGAGTCCATCAGTCATTTTGGAGCTCAGGCAAGCACTCGTAATGGGGTCATCAGGCAAAACAGATATCTGTCCATTTGTTTAGCCCATTTCCTTTGCTCCTGTTGCCTAATGCCTTCGCCTTCATAGTTGCTCCCTTGAGATTGAGGATGACTCTGGTTTGAGGGACTCTGAGATGGCTGGTAATTTGGTGCATGACCTCTGTATCCTGCCACATGTGGATCAGATGGTTCTTGGAGCATCAGGTAAGAAAATCTGTTCAGTCCATCAAGCCTGCCCCATATTCTGTAAGATCATGAATGGCTTGCCCTAGGCCTCAACTGTTCTTTCATGTTAGCTCCTCAGGGCCCTTGAATCCTTGATGTTTCAAAAATCTATCAAAGTTGTGAGGACTGTTGGAGATAATAGGAACTGCAGATGCTGGAGAATCTGAGATAACAAGCTGTGGAGCTGGATGAACACAGCAGGCCAAGCAGCATCTTAGTAATGTGAACTGAAAGCAGCAGAACAGACACAAAATTGTGGGGAGGTGGAAGCATGATGGCAATGAGGTAGTAACGCAGAAGACTGCAGAAAATAAGAACATGATTAGGCCATTCAGCCCATCAAGCCTGCTCCACCATTCAATAAGATCATGGCTGATTCAACATTCTTCATGTCCCTGTAACAACTGATTTTCCTGCTAAGGAAAGCCTGCTCCTAAGATACTGCTTGGCCTGCTGTGTTCATCTAGCTCCACACTTTGTCATGTTAGGACTATTGTGTATTTCTTTCCTCATCAAGGTCATTTCATCCAGTCAAACTTATTGTTAGCCCAAATCCTCCTCTAACTGTGATTCTGAATCATTGTAGGGACACAGTCATCTATGCCATAATACATCCTCGATTTTACGATAATATGACTTTACTCCTAGGCTTTTACAAACCACCAAAGACATTTTGGATTAAAATACATAGCATTCATTTTGTTACAGCAGGGACAATTATCCTGAGTTGGCCATTCACAGTGCATAGAAATTCTCACTTAAGAATTCTAGAAAATTTGAATATGCAGTACTTATAATGATTCCTTATTAATTATGATTTTCAAAGTGATCAATTCTGGACGATATTATAGTAATGGTAATAATATTATAAAGTTTGAAATAATTAAAATCTTGCGTACAGTGCAAATCTACTTAGAAGCAAATCTTCAGCAACATACCTACTTAAAAATGGTCATTAATTTCTAAACCCACTTAAAAATAAGTCCAGGATATGCAAACAAATATTGTTCAGAGATTGTCTGTTTCTCTATTCACACACGCTGCCAGACTTGTTGATTTTCTCCAGAACTTTCTGATTTAATTTCAGGTTTTATTTGTTTTTATTAGTTTGTATCTGAGTGATTATGGCTGTATGAATTAGGAACTGAGGTAGGTCAGTCAGGTCTTCAAACCTTCTTGAGTTCCAAATTCTACATCCCCATCTCTCACACATAACCTTTGATTCCTTTGTCAAACAAAAATCAATATTCAATGGCCTTGCTTCACCCCATCATTTATGACAAACAACCTCAAAGATACATAATCTCTGAGAGAAATTTGTCCCTAAAAGGCTCACCCCTTGGAAAACAATGTCCTCTATTTTGGGACTGGCCAACAAGAGGAAACATCCTTTCCAAGTTTACTTGTCAAAACCATTCAGGACCTTATAAACTTCAAATAAATCACCCGCCACTTTTCTACACTCCAGTGGAAACAGGTCGAGCCTGTCCAATCTTTCATCAAAAGATAACCTGCTCATTCCAGGAATTTTCTGAAGAACGCTCCAGACCCAAAATGTCTCCTTTTCTGCTCCTCTGATCTGCTTGGCCTGCTGTGTTCATCCAGCTCTCCATCTTGCTGTCTCAGATTCTCCAGCATCTACTATCTCTCTCATACTAGGAATCAATCAAGTTGTAGTCATTGGAATGAAGTCAGCCAAGTGGACCTCATAAAATATGACTTCCCTGATTGGAACTGTTAATTGGCCTACCTGGCTAATCTCATTCCATGCGCTATACGAGCAAAACTTTGAACCACCTCCAAATTCATTCACATCGTTCCTGAAATAAGGAAACCAAAACTGCACACAATATTCAAGATGCAGGTTCATCAATATTCTGTATAGCTGAAGCATGAATCCTTTCTTTAACATTCAAATTCTCTTGCAATATATGAGAGCATCCCATCAATCTTCTTCATTATGTGCCGTACCTGGAGATTAACATTTTGTAACCCATCCACTCGAACACCAAGATCCCTCTGTACTTCAGAATTCTCCAACCATTCTCCATTTAAGCAGAACTCTGCTTCTTCGTTCTTCCAACCAAAGTGATTGACTTCACCTTTATTTTTTTTCCATATTGTACTCCCTATGCCAGATTTTTTCCCACTGAGTTAACCTATGAATTTTATTCTGTATCCTAATCTTCTAAATGGTACACAGAGCTGCCATTGTGCATCGATCATGGAGGGAGAAAATGTTTAAGATAGTGAATGAGGTGTTGATCAAGTGGGTTTCCATTTTCTGCATGATGTCAAGCCTCGAGTGTTGCTGGAGCTCCACATGCCCATGATAAAGGAGAGTATCCCTTCATACTCCTGACTTGTGCCTTGTCACTGATGCATGGGCACTAGGGAGTCAGGAAGTGAGTTACTTGCTGCAGAATTCCCAGCCTCCGACCTGCTCTTGTTAACTTCAGTATTTATACAGCTGGTCCAGTTTTATTTCTGGTCAATTGTAATGCTTAGGACTATGACAGAGACGGATTCAGTGATGTCTATACAATTGATTATCAAGGAGTGGTAGTTAGATTCTCTCTTGTTAGACATGACCATTGCATAACATTCATATGATATAAATGTTGCTTACCATTTATTGATTGACTCGTCGCCTCCTGTAAGAAAAAAACACATAAGGTTAGTTTTTCTAAAGATTCTTTCATGAATTCACCAGTGCATTACAGCAGCAGAATAGTTTTGGAGTGGTCACTGTCATAACTCCGTAAGGCAGCTACAAGAAGAAGCATACATTCTGTTGACAGAGCTATAACTGGGAAGGCTGGACACACTAATTTGACATGTTTCTTGGTGAGACTCTTGTTCAACTTCCCTGCACGTGCATATCATGGAGATCAGAGCTGTCATTTGGAGGCAATGATGTCATGGTAGTAACGTTGGTCTAGCAATCCAGACCCCAGGCTCTGAGTACAAGGGTTTAAATCCCACTAGGGCAGATGATGAAATTTGAATCCAACGTTTTCAAAGAAAAGTTGTATTTAAAAGCTAGCCTAATGGTAAATGGTCCTAAAGAAAAACCCCATTTAGTTCATGAATAACCTTTGGTGAAGTGAATCTGCCATCGTTACCTGGTCTTGCCTCAATGTGGCTCCAGGTCCACAGTAATGTTTTTACTGAGCTGCCATCTCTGGGTAATTCAGAATGGGAAATCAAAGCTGGCCTAGCCAGTGATACCATATTTCTTCAATGAATTAAAACAAATGTAACTGTCCAATCACCATTGATTTGAGTTGAAATTGTAACTTCTAATTTAATGGGATTTTTTTCTCCAGGAGTGATGCTATTTCAATGTTGATGACAGCAGTAGTTAGCGTTGATGATGGGTAGAAGTGGTCCTATGTTAATGTTTGAATTTCGTTTCATCATTGTTGCAAAATGGGAATGCAAGGGGACAAATCCTACCAGAAATCTTTGCCTTTCAAGTATTACTCTCGTATGCTTTACAAAGTCGGCACTTTATTCTCCTGCCCTCGACCTGAGGTACATTCCTAAAGGCAAATTGAAGCCCCACCTTTGAACTCAGTTGTTAGCATTCAAATTTCTTAGTCAGAAGGTTCTGGGCTAAAGTCTCACTCAAGAACTGGAGCATAAAAATGTAGACAGACACTACAGTGCAGTACTGAGCGAGTTCTTCATTGTCAGTACTTGCTTGTGGATAAAATGTTAAATCATGTGACTGCAAGGAATCCCACACAGCAAGACTTTTTCAAAAAAGTTGTCTCCACTCTCCAACGCAGTATTCATCTCTCAATTTAGATCCCAAAAAATTTTATCTTGTCATTTATATCATAAATTCTTGTGAGAGATGACTGCTCTTAACTTGGCTAACCAGTTCCCTATGTTATATCAGTGATCACGCTTCAAAAGCACAGCTTTTGCTATTATTGTTTGAGAGGTTTGAGTCCCAAATGATGAGAATTCTAAATATTAAAACTACCATCTCTAAATCCATTATACTAAGATTCTCATAGTCGAGTAAACTGGGGCACAATTTAATTTGCTGTTCCACAACCTGGGCAATGTGTCATATTCTTAAGTGCCCACTCTGGCGTCTGTAAAGTTTGCCACTTCTATGAGTATGTGATACAAGGTAAGGGTTGTTTGAGGTAAATCACTGCCACAAATCCTCATTTATCTTCACCTTGTTTGGGTTTGATTGATTGATTGATTAATTGTCACGTGTCCTGAAGTACAGTGAAAAGTTTTGTTTACAAGTAGATCATAGTAAGAAAAGACATACAGATCAAACGTTGGTAAAAATCTGAGACAGAGGCATACAAATTACATTGCACAGGATGTGCGCTAGAGAAGATCAACGTGAGCAAGATCATCATTTGAAGTTAGAGAGGCCCATCCATCGGTCTAATAACAACAGGGAAGAAGCTGTTCCTGAACCTGCTGGTGCATGTGTGCAAGCTTCTGTATCTTCTGTCTGAGAGAAGAGGTCGTTGGAGGACAGTACCGAGGTGTGATGGGTCTTTGATGATGTTGGCAGCATTTCCACAGCAGTGAGCTGTGTAAATGGAGTCCATGGATGGAAGATTGGATTCCATGATAGTCTGGGCTGTGCACACCACCTTCTGTAGCTTCTGGCCCTGAACAGAGCGGTTGCCGTACCAGGCTGTTATGCACCCGGACAGAATGCTTTCAATGGTGCATCTTTAGAAGTTGGTGAGGAACCTTATGGACATGCCAAATTTCCTGAGCTGCCTTAAGGAAGAAGGGGTGCTGTTGTGTCTCCTTGACTATTGCATTTATGTGGGAAATCCAGGACAGGTTATCGGTTATTGTCACTCAAAGGAACTTGATGCCCTCCATCTCAGTTCCATTGGTGTAAATGAGGCCATGTTCTCCTCCTTTCTTTCTGAAGTCAGTAATCTTTTCTTTATTTTTGAGGACATTGAGAGGAAGAGTGTTCACATTGCATCATGTCACCAAGTCCTCTTTCTCCCATCTGTAATTTCACTCATCGTTGTCAGATATCTGTTTTACTTTTCTCACTGGCTCATGTTAGTGTCCAAACCTGAGAAGACTCAGGTTTAAAATTCTTGTAAGCTTTCACATTCCTCCATGGCCTCACTGTTCCCTGTGTTGGCCATTTCCTTCAGCCACTGATATCTCTGCTGTTCTTGAAATTTTTTGCTTTGAATTTCTCCAACAATGGTAGTCATTTTCAAGCCCACCCTCTCTTTGATTCCATTCCTAAATCTTTTAAGTTCTCTGCTTTATGATGCTCCACGAACATTACCTCTTCTCCCAATCTCTTTGTGATTTTGTCTGACATCTCCTTTTGTGGCTCATTGTCAGGTTTTACTTAATAATTTTTGCCACAAAATACCTCAGGAAGATTTACCCCATTAAAGATGTTATAAAAATTCAAACTGTTGTGTACTTTTATCCTCCTGATGATTTGTACAGAATACTCACTCAGTGAATGCAGTTAATTCCAGGTATGATGCTGTAGTTAATTGTAATTTTAAAAAAACTGAAAGGATTTATTATCTTCAGTGGCATTGGTATGAAGTGTGCATCCATTGTGTCATCAACCTATTTTTCAATGAAAAGGTTTTTATTCTGAATGGAAAATCTAAATTAGGATCCTTGCTTCATTTGCAATAACAAGCTGTAGAGCTGGATGAACACAGCAGGCCAAGCAGCATCAGAGGAGCAGGAAAGCTGCTGTTTCAGGCCTAGACTCTACCTTAGAAGACCCTTCTTCAGACTCTTCTAGACCCTTTTCCTGAAGAAAGGTCTAGGCCCGAAACATCAGCCTTCTTTCTCCTCTGATGCTGCTTGGCCTGCTGTGTTCATCCAGCTCTACACCTTGTTTTCTCATATTCTCTAGCATCTGCAGTTCCTACTATCTTTGCTTCATTTGATTAGAGCAGTTTTGAGTTTGAAAGAAAGATGATGGCTTCGTTCTTTGAATTGGACAAAACCATCCTATTTGGAATCAATCATGGATTGCAAATGAGACATAATTTCAAAACGGCAGAGTTGATTAACCATTCAAATTTTAGTTGATTGGTCTCGTTGGAGATGATGTCTGTGTGTCCCAGCGGAAAATCAAAGGAATTGCTATTATGGGCATCTCATTATTTAGTTCATTGTTACAACAGGTTTAGAATCAACAGGCTGCCTCTAACAGTAAGGTTCTCAAAAGGACTATGATAAAAATCTATCCTTGCTCTTGGTTTCAAATGATCTGGGAGTTTGATAGTCCATCTGCTACCATTAAGTTTGTGATTGGGATCAGGAGATACTTGTACAAGAGAACAAGAATTCTAAACGTTCAGACAAGAATTTCCAAAACCATTAAATACCATCGTCAGTTGAGCTGGGCCACGATTTAATTCGTTCTTCCATGGTCTGGCCTTTGTGGAATATTCCCAGATGCCCGTTCGTGGTACCATGTAGTATTTGCCACCTCTGCCAGCATACGCTGCAGGGTTAGGGTTGTTTGAGGTAGTTTGCTGCCGCCAACATTCATCTTTCTTTGCTTTGTCTCAGGTCTATTGAGTGACTAATGGCAGAGGCTACAACAACACACGGCATTGATAGGCTCAGTTCTTAGATAATAAGAAATTTTATTGCATGATAACAATAAATGAAACAACATTTTGTCAGTCATCATTACCTTACAGATACATCTTCTCCCTTTGAAATCTGCATTAGAACTCCACATCAGTGGAATAAATAGAGCCATTCAGGGTAGCTATGAATGATTTTACACTGACAAAGAGCAGGAGAGTGATTTTCAGTGTCCTGATGAAAATTCTACCCTGCTATCAAATTCATAAAGTGTAATATTCAATAATTACAAGAATACAATTTGTGCGAGTTTTCTGAGGGCAAATTGGTTGCCACATTTCTTGCATTACAATAGTGTGTACAGTTCAAAAAATACTTTGCTGGCTGTAAAGCAGTTTATGATGCCTGATGATTTTAAACAGGCCCACACAAATGCACATGTTTCTTCTGTTTTCAAAATTCTTAAGTCTCCAAGTATAAAATTCACTATCTCCTTTCCAAAAAGCTGATGAGGGACTCCACCTAATTTTCCCGTTCTACAAAGATAGAAAGTACAATTTGGCTCCCTTTCCAAACTTTTCCAGGATTGTGTCTGAAATCTCCTGTCCTCTATCCCAACCTAAATTTCGCTGGTGATGAGGCATTCAGGGATTGGCTGATGGTTTCTGCTAAGTCAGTTTGTCAAACTTGGAGTTCAAAACTGGCATGCAAATAGTTAGATCTTATGGTGCAAGAGCTCTGATAGCTTGTACCCTTCCCAGTGACCTCTCCAGCAGCCCCCCGGCTCATTGAAAGAGTTGTGGTCCAGAAGTGTCCAGCTCATCTGCACACACTCTCACAATCACCTCCCCTCAACCCTATTCATCCTCACTGATGAGATCTCCACTGCAGATGAATGGGATTAGGGTTGATAGGTCAGTGTGGGCTTGATGGGCCTACAGGCCACTTCTGTGCTGTATGCCTCTGTTGTAAAGTGTTTTTCTGCACATCTTTAGAGCTGTTTGGCTGCTCTGTGGGGTTTATATCCCGTGTTTAACTTCATGTGGTCCTCCAGCACAAATTGCCCCGTGGCTGTGGAACAAGTGCTCCACCAGGTAAGCAGCACATTCGATTTCATGCCCAGTATCTTCTGCCAAAGCCTCAATAAATCAATGGTGCTTCTCTGAAACATTTATTGTATGACAGGTTTTGATGGGTTAGTCCGACCATATCAATGCTAATGCATAAAATCACAGGTCATCTTCATGTGCACAATATACACCGAGTCTTGCCAATCCCAGTCAAGCTTTCTGGTCGTGCTACTGTACAATTTATTCTTTTGATTCTACCAAAGGTACATGAATTTCTTTTTTTTTTCTCATCTGAATGTGTTCCCCACTTCAGAAGAGTTTTTTGCTTGACTATTAATGTTTCCATCGAAACTTGTTATGCAGTAACACGTTGTAGACTGGGTCAAAAAGAGAAACAGAATTTGAATGCACAGATAGCCATCATCTTCATACTCACTACATTGCATTCAACATCAACTTAAGTTGAACTACACTACATTACAACAGTGATTACACCTCAGAATTGCATCATTCATCGTAACACATGTTGGCACATCCCTGAGGTTGAATCGGGTACTCTATAAATGTGACGTTTTTTTCAGTTTAAGCAATGCCACCAGCAACTTGTGCAATGAAAAACATTAGATTACAAATTTAAACAGGAATCTCGTATTGATTTAAAGTGATGTGTAAATGAAGCAAAAGTGCTGCGAGAAAACACTTACTCACACAATGACTAGTTGGGCTATGGAATGTGCTGCCTGGAAAAGTGGTGGAGGCTGGTTCAGTTGGGGCATTCAAGAGGGCATTAGATGATCATTTGGATAGAAATAGTGTGTGATGGTATGGGGAAAAGGCTGGCACTGGGTATTAAAGCTGATGAGGGCACAATGACACGGGGAAGACAGTAGACCAACAATGGCAGGAGTTTCTGGGTGTAATTGAGGACACAGTACAGAGGTTCATCCCAAAGAAAAGAAAGATTATCCGGGGTGGGATTAGACAGCCATGGCTGACAAAGGAAGTCAGGAAATATATCAAAGAAAAAGAGACAGCCTATAAAGTGGCCAAGAGCACTAGGGAATCAGAAGATTGGGAAGGCTAAAAAACAGACAGAGGATAACAAAGAGAGCAACAAGGAAGGAGAGGATCAAATATGAAGGTAGGCTAGCTAGTAATATTAGAAATGATAGTAAAAGCTTCTTTCAATACATAAGAAACAAACAAGAGGCAAAAGTAGATATTGGGCCACTCCAAATTGATGCTGGAAGGCTAGTGATGGGAGACAAGGGAATAGCTGAAGAACTTAATAAGTACTTTACGTCAGTCATCACAGTGGAAGACATAAGTAGTATGCCAACAATTAAGGAGAGCCAGGGGGCAGATTTGAGTATGGTAGGCATTACAAAAGAGAAAGTTCTAGAAAAGCTGAAGGGTCTAGAAATTGACAAATCGCCTGGTCCTGATAGGCTACATCCTGGAGTTCTGAGGGAGGTGGCTAAGGAAATAGTGGAGGCTTTGGTCGTGATTTTTTAAAGTCACTGGAGTCAGGGAAAGTCCCAGATGATTGGAAAATTGCTGCTGTAACCCCCTTGTTTAAGAAAGGATCAAGGCAAAAGATGGAAAATTATAGGCCGATTAGCCTAACCTCGGTAGTTGGTAAAATTCTAGAATCCATTGTCAAGGATGAGATTTCTAAATTCCTGGAAGTGCAGGGCCAGATTAAAACAAGTCAGCATGGTTTTAGTAAGGGGAGGTTGTGCCTGACAAACCTGTTAGAATTCTTTGAAGGGGTAACAAGTATGTTAGACCAGGGAAACCCAGTAGATGTTATCTATCTAAACTTCCAAAAGGCCTTTGATACAGTGCCTCACGGGAGGCTGCTGAGCAAGGTGAGGGCCCATGGTGTTCAAGGTGAGCTACTGGCTTGGATTGAGGATTGGCTGTCTGACAGAAGACAGAGAGTTGGGATAAACGGCTCTTTTTCGAAATGGCAACCGGTGACAAATGGTGTCCCAGAGGGTTCAGTGTTGGGGCCACAGCTGCTCACCTTATGTATTAATGACCTGGATGAAGGGACTGGGGGCATTCTGGTGAAGTTTGCCGATGATACGATGTTAGCTTGACAGGCAGGTAGTACTGAGGAGGTGGGGAAGCTGCAGAAAGATTTAGACAGTTTAGGAGAGTGGTCCAGGAAATGGCTGATGAAATTCAATGTGAGAAAACGTGAGGTTTTGCACTTTGGAAAGAAGAATACAGGCATGGGCTATTTTCTAAACGGTGAGAAAATACGCAAATTAGAAGCGCAAAGGGATCTGGGAGTGTTGGTCCAGGATTCTCTAAAGGTTAACTTGCAGTTAGAGTTGTAATTAAGAAAGTGAATGTAATGTTGTCATTTATTTCAAGAGGGTTAGAATATAAAAGCAGCGATGTGCTTCTGAGGCTTTATAAGGCTCTAATTAGGCCCCATTTAGAATACTGTGTCCAATTTTGGGCCCCACACCTCAGGAAGGACATACTAGCCCTGGACCGTGTCCAGCGGAGATTCACAAGGATGATCCCTGGAATGGTAGCTTTAATGTATGATGAACGGCTAAGGATCCTGGGATTGTACTCATTCGAGTTCAGAAGGTTGAGGGGAGATCTAATAGAAAGTTACAAGATAACGTATGGTTTAGAAGGGGTGGATGTTAGGAAGTTGTTTCTGCAAGGCAGGGAGACTAGGACCCGTGGGCACAGCCTTAAAATTAGAGGGGGTAAATTTAAAACTGAAATGAGACGACATTTCTTCAGCCAGATAGTGGTGGGCTTGTGGAAATCATTGCCGCAGAGTGCAGTAGAGGCCGGGACGTTGGATGCCTTCAAGGCAGAGATCGACAAATTCTTGATCTCAAAAGGAAACAAGGGATACGGGGAGAGCGCAGGAAAGTGGTATTGAAATGCCCATCGGCCATGATTTAAATGGCGGAGTGGACTTGATGGGCCGAATGGCCTTACTTCCACTCCTATGTCTTATGGTCTTATGACCAGAATGGCCCTTCCTTCCACAGTGTTACAATTCTGTGAATGTCTAATTATATTCAAGCTCCGGTTTCAAATATTATTTCCATGATTCATGTTTCATCAATAATAAAAACCTGCTCTGCATTGCACACCACAGAAATTCTGACTTCTCATTAGGGTTCTGTCAGAACTGATGGATCTTCCTTTTAGCTGAAACAATCAGTACCTTCATCACCAATACACGTTCGCAGCATCTACCATCTACAAGTGCAATGTTGCCACTAACCAGATTCAAGTCCCACCTTTCACAGAGGTGTGTCATAATGTGTCTTAACGACTTAATTTACAAATAATTAACAGTAAGACAATTTTGAAGATTCAACAGCACCTTGCAAACTCATGGCAAGCTGCAGGTCCGCCACCAGCTGCAAATTCCATAACAAACTACTCACCATCCTGACTTGTGAATACATCACTGGTCTTTTAGTGTCACTGGATCAAAATCATGAAACAGCCCTCCTCACCGCTAACAGTTCTGCAGGTGTAGGTTTAGCAACAAGGCTGTAAAGGCTGAGAAGATATTTAACGTTACCAGGTCAAAGAAACTCGAGATGGCAAGGCCAGCTACAATCACATCACAAGATTGCATTTTTATTTTTAAACAAGTAATATGAAGCAATGTGGCACGCAATAAATGAGATTACACAGTCGAATTTTGGACAGGTGATTAGGTAATAAATGGCAAACAATAAACAATTTAGGTATATATTATATATATGTATTAAACTCTCTTGGAAACAATGATTAAATGTATTCATTTATGATGATTGTAGAATCATTGAATCCCAAAGCATGGAAGCAGGCCATTCAGCCCACTAAATCCACACGGTTCCTCAAAAAGCATCCCAAGCAGACACAACCACCAGCGGCCCCCACCCTATCCCTGTAAACCTACATTTCCCATGGCTCATCCACCTAGCCTGCACATTCCTGAACATTGTGGGCAATTTCCCACAGTCAATCCAACTACCCTGCACACCTTTGGGCTTTGGTGACTCAAACACTATCTCTTTAGCTGCTGTAGTACAATTAGGTACCATTTTAATTTGTTCAAAAAAATTGGTATTTATGAAATAATTCACATAATAATTGTATCTTCACCGAGTTAATTTGATTTGTTGAGAATGACCAGCTCTGAGAATAGGATCAACTTTTGAGAATTGCAATCTTGGAATCTATCCTACGCTAACTAAATTAAATCGAGTTGTTATGGCTCATTTCCATGACAGAGAGGACTTGAACCTGGATCACCTGGCCTGAATAATACTTAATGATGAATATTCAAGCAGTGACTTTTTCTGTATTGGCTGAATTGATAATCCGAGCTCAAATGGCATTTGGTACTATAGTTAGACTGAAATCAACTTCATTCCAATGTGCTGCATGAGGTCATGGTTTTGAAAGGCTTGATGTTACAGCTTGCATAAAGCTCTACCCAATCTGATGATGTCTTACAGTCTTGGTTAGGGATAAGAGGAGTCTGGCTTGAGATCCCAATGGAGACTAAAGCGACATCCATGTCTCCTGAGATAACAAGGTATAGAGCTGGATGAGCACAGCAGGCCAAGCAGCATCAAAGGAGCAGGTAGGCTGACGTTTCGGGCCTAGACCCTTCTTCAGAAGCCTTCCTGCTCCTCTGATGCTGCTTGGCCTGCTGTGTTCATCCAGCTCTACACCTTATAATGTCAGATACTCCAGCATCTGCAGTTCCTACCGTCCATGTCTCCTGATTCCCTTCATTGATCAATCTGAACAGCCAAGGTAGCTTGTATCTGTTGCTGTCATGCAATAAACCATATCCTGTGAAGACAAGTGCCTCCTCACACGAAGACTCACCAATAGTTTATCCTCTACCATTGCTCATAGAACAGATCCTAAGACACAGTCCATGAAGAAGGATTACAATGGCTCTTGTGAGGCAGTGGCGGTGACTCATTGGCCCTAAGCCCCAACAGTTTGATTAAAGCAGCTACCTTACATTGTCATTTAATAAATGATTTTGTTTAAAAGAGCCTTTAGGGAGATAAAGACTGTGATGTTTGTCTTTTTGACTTTGCTGCTTGTTTCTTTTTCCTGACCTATGGGTATACTGAGTATAGTTAACATAACTTTCTTTTGTTCATTTGTCTATTCTGTAGCTAAGGATCTGTACCGAGGATAGCACTGTGAGTGGCGAATTACACACGTTGCAACATACTCGTTTGAATATATGTAACACTAAAGCTAACTCAATTCAATTCAGGATTTAAACTTGGTTTCTGTCGAACAAGTAGAACGGAGGATTGACAGTTGCAGTCTACCAAGCCATTAGCTGGTAGCAGCGGATACCAGAGCATATACAACACAAACATATTTACATATTGCTGAACATGAAAGTTCCATGAACCTGCACAATTGGGCAGTAAAATGCAATGCAATAATTCATTGCCTATTCTCTCATTGGACATAGAATTGTAGGATAATACAGTGTTGGTCCATCAAGTCTGCACTGCCAAAGTGCCCTACAACTTATCCCCACTTTCCCACATTAGGCCCATAGCCTTGAACGTCTGACACTTCAAATGTTCAAGTGTAAACAATGTTTTAAAGCACATTCTATTGAAAGGCATTCCTTGCTGCTTTTAAGGCTTCAGCTTTAACAATGCCACCACCAACAGGTTTATCACAAAATAATGAAGTATCTTCGGGCACCAAGTGAGTGGCCTGATTTTAAATCACTTTGAGTATATTCTGGACAGTTACTAGTTTCCTTACTGTATGATGGTCAGTCTTTTCAATACATTATCAGTGTATTTGCACCCAGTTGAAGTTTCAGAGCTGCTTGAAGGATCACGAACATGGTCGCTTTAACCGGAGTACAGAGCCATGTTTGCTTTTATCTAGCATGTTTAGCTGGTGGGATGTTATCTCAGAAAAAAAATTGCAGAGGCTCATTTCACATTGGGGGGTAACTTCTGCTTAACATTTTTCAATCGTTTACACTTTGAAAAGTGATGCAAAGAGTTTTTTTTATTCATTCATGGGATGTGGACATCACTGGCTAGGCAGCATTTATTGCCCAGAGGGCATTTAACAGTCAGCCACATTGCTATGGGTCTAAAGTCACATGTTTCAGGACCAGGAAAGGAGGGTGATTTTCTTCTGTAAAGAACATTAGTGAACCAGAGGGGGTCCCCCCACCCAACAATCAGCTCATAGTCATCCTTAGACCCTTAATTCCAGATATTTATTGAATTCAAGTCCCACCATTCGTCATAGCAGGATTTAAACCCAGGTCCCTGGAACATTATCTGGGTCTCTGGATTAACAGTTCAGCGATAATTCCAGTAGGTCATCACCTTTCCCAGGACGATATGGAAGTATGGGAAAGAAATAGGAGAAATTGGTCCCAAAGAAGACAATTAACCAGGAGACAGTGGGATGAGGCAAATGCAGTACTGATTGAGGTACTGTTTGCAAAGTAACGAAGCTTTAGGTATCTATTTTCAGAATACTGAACTCCGGCAAACTCATTTTAGGTGCATGACTTCAGGGAAATAGTCAACAGGCTTGTCTGCCAACTGAGGACAGAGATACATAAGATTAGGTCAAAGATATAACATCAGAACTGAAAAAGGATAGAAATGTGATAGATTTTAAATTAGTACTGAGAGAGAGAAAAGGGGTTAGAACAAAAAGATAAAAGGCAAGAAAGATTAAATGTTGAAAGGATTTGGGGTGGAAGTCAAAAGGGGATGGTGTTAGGAAAAGGAAGGAAACAAAAGACAGATGTGGGAAATGTATGAATAGCAGCAGCAGAATAATCCCATCTCGCACTATTCAAAAAGAAAATGGCAGCCAAGGTTGTGATCTGAATTGAATCAAATTATTGAATTGGCATTTAGTGTCACGTGTGCTCGAATGAGTGCAGTAAAACATTGACAATGCCATCACTTTGGTGCTATCTTTGGTACAGGATACCTATGCACAGAATACTTAAGTATACGTTACAGACTCAAAAGAATCATAAATAAAAATTCAGCACAAGAACAATGAATAAAGAAGTTTTCTTTTTAAAAAAGCACTCAAATTGTAGGCTTCACCAAATCCATATCAGCCTTCAGACTGCCTGGGCCAAATCTCTAGAGTATGATTTGCTTGAAACCCCAGGCCCTCACTTCCAGGTCCCAAGGGCCTCACCTCCGGGAGTGACCATCTCCACGCCAGCCTGCTCTCCCAGACTCATCCAGAGTCTCTCGCTCCCAGACCTCCCAGACTCCACTGGACTAGCCTGGACTAGCCGCTCTCAGGCCAACATGGCCTGGGAGTCACCTTTTGGACTGCCTACAGACTCACCATGACCTCCGATCTCCTCCATTCACCTCTGGTAAGTTATGGTTAAAAGTTTGAAAGAAAAGGAGAAAAATCAAAGAAAAAGAATGGGCAGAACAGAGGATCTCGGCCTGGAACGTCTTACTGTACCGTCACCTTAAATTGCGTGCTAAAGTAATTGTTACGGTCAGTTTTAAGCCCAATAGTGTGTGAAAGATGGAAAATTAAAACAGCAAGTGACCAATGTTGAGAACAGATGGAGGTGTTCATATAGGGGATCACCCAACCAGAGCTTGGTCTCATGAATGTTTAGAGGAACTAATATTGACAGCAGCGAAGCAACTTATTTACTCGTCATAACAAAGTGTGGAGCTGGATGAACACAGCAGGCCAAGCAGCATCTTAGGAGCACAAAAGCTGACCTTTTGGACCTAAACCCTTCATCAGAAAAGGGACTGATGAAGCAGCTTTCCTGTTCCTAAGATACTGCTTGGCCTGCTGTGTTCATCCAGCTCTACACTTTGTTATCTCAGATTCTCCAGCATCTGCAGTTCCCATTATCTCTTATTCACTCATCAGTCATATTAGAGGTCCAGACAAAATTCTTTTTATTGGTCATTGTTTTCCTGTGTGAACAATACATACTGTTTGCAGGACAGAGTCCCAAATGTTCCATATGACGTCCTCTAAGTGTTTGGGGATTGGGAAAATAGCAAAACCACAGAGGAAGACAGGAGCAAATTCAAATCCTTTGGGAAACATGCACCTTTCAACTCCTATTGCCAGTTTCATTTACAAAGATGTTTTAGAAAGGGGTGAGTCTGCAAGGTGATGAGGCCACACAAACAATGGGACTAATAAGGTGGGTTTTTTTTCTTCAAATAGCCAACACAAGCGTGATGGGCCGAATAAGCTCTCTTCAGAGCTGCATCATTCTGTGATTGACGGAATATTCGGGAAGGACTGAGTCGAGGAAGCACAACAGGGAAACGACTGAGTAAGAAAGCTTCCATACTGTCTTCTTAAAATTCATCATTGAATCAGGGCCTTGCTGAGAGCAGAAAGTGGGCTTTGGAGACATATAACACTGCAGCTTTTTGTGCGTGTGTGTGTTACATTATGCCCTTGCAAATAAATAAAAAAGAAAGGGGAATCCCATCAAACATGTACAATTTTACCAATAAATATTTTTGAATTATCCAGAAGTTTGTGGAGGCCCTCACGCTCTCTGAACTAAGCTTCAGGGGATGAATAGAACATAGAACATAGAAAAGTACAGCACAGTACGGGCCCTTCGGCCCATGATGTTGTGCCGTGGAATAATCCTAATCCAAAAATAAAATAACCTAACCTACATTCCCCTCAATTCACTGCTGTCCATGTGCATGTCCAGCAGTCGCTTAAATGTCACTAATGACTCCGCTTCCACGACTACCACTGGTAAACTATTCCATGCGCTCACAACTCTCTGGGTAAAGAACCTCCCTCTGACGTCTCCTTTATACCTTCCGCCTAACACCTTAAAACTATGACCCCTCGTGGCAGTCAATCCTGCCCTGGGGAATAGTCTCTGACTATCGACTCTATCCATGCCTCTCATTACCTTGTACACCTCGATCAGGTCACCTCTCTTCCTCCTTCTCTCCAGAGAGAAAAGTCCGAGCTCAGTCAACCTCCCCTCGCAAGACAAGCCCTCCAGTCCAGGCAGCATCCTGGTAAACCTCCTTTGCACCTTCTCCAAAGCCTCCACATCTTTCCTATAATAGGGCGACCAGAACTGGACACAATATTCCAAGTGTGGTCTCACCAGGGTTTTGTAGAGCTGCAGCATAACCTCGCAGCTCTTAAACTCGATCCCCCTGTTAATGAGAGCCAAAACACCATATGCTTTCTTAACAACCTTATCCACCTGGGTGGCAACTTTGAGGGAGCTGTGCACTTGAACACCAAGATCCCTCTGTTCCTCCACACTGTTGAGAATCCTGCCTTTAATCCTATATTCAGCATCTAAGTTCGACCTTCCAAAATGCATTACTTTGCATCTATCCAGGTTGAACTCCATCTGCCATTTCTCAGCCCAGCTCTGCATTCTGTCAATGTCTCGCTGAAGCCTGCAATAGCCCTCGATACTATCAACGGCACCTCCAACCTTTGTGTCATCAGCAAACATACTAACCCACCCCTCAACTTCCTCATCCAAGTCATTTATAAAAACTACAAAGAGCAGAGGCCCTAGAACAGAGCCCTGCGGGACACCACTCAGCACTGACCTCCAGGCAGAATACTTACCATCTACAACCACTCTCTGCCTCCTGTCAGCCAACCAATTCTGAATCCAGACAGCCAAATCACCCTGTATCCCATACCTCCTGACTTTATGAATGAGCCTGCCATGGGGGACTTTATCAAATGCCTTGCTGAAGTCCATGTACACCACATCCACAGCTCGACCCTCGTCAACCTGTCTCGTGACCTCCTCAAAGAACTCAATAAGATTTGTGAGGCATGACCAGCCCCTTACAAAGCCATGCTGACTCCCTTTAATCACGCTATGCTGAAGTTTGGAGGGGGTTATGTACAAAGATTCTTTTGTTCATGGAACCACATGACGTGAGCTCTTTCTGGTGTGAATACAGAAGATACAGATGCAAAGTGTGGAACTGGGCATCTGGGAAAGAATCAAAGCAGGTGGGTTCAAGTAGATTAGCACAGACCTGAAGCGATACGTAGACATCTATGAAGATGAGGTACAAGGAGAAACATAGCAAGTATAAAACGAGCTCAGGAATTTGCCTTGGTTGGTGCAGATTTTAGTTTAGTGGCTTCTTCTGGATGGCACGGTGGCTCAATGGTTAGCACTGCAGCCTCACAGCGCCAGGAATGCCAGGTTTGTTTCCAGCCTTGGGAAAATGTCTGTGCAGAGTTTGCAAATTCTCCCCGCGTCTGCGTGGGTTTGCTCCGGTTTCCTCCCACAGTCCAAAGATGTGCAGGCTAGGTGGATCGGCCATGCTAAATTGCCCGTGGTGTTCAGGGGTGGGTGGGTTACAGGGGGATGGGTCTGGGTGGGATGCTCCAAGGGGCGGTGTGGACTTGATGGGCCGAAAGACCTGTTTCCACACTGTAGGGGATCTAACCTTTGAGATCAATGTTGGTCTTCTCTCAATATTTGGAGGTTGGGCAGATCACATTCCTGTCCCTAATCAGACGGTTGGTCAGTTTAAGTCCTATGCCAGGAATTTAAGGCAGCACAGAGAATGATAATACATTATTGCGCTATTAGAGGCGGCAATCTCTGTTTGAATGGAAACATACAGGATCCCCATCTGCTTTCTCAGGTCAGTGTACAAAATTTCACCTGGCACTCATCTGAAGCAACAAGGCTTGCTTTTTTTGGATAAAACAAAACAATGAAATAAGACAAAGAACTGCAGATCCTGAAGGTCTGAAACCAAAGCAGGAATTGCTGGGGAACCTCTGCAGGTCTGGCAGCATCTATAAGGAGAAAGCAAAGGTAACATTTTCAAGTTCCTTCTTCAGAACTGATAGTACCAATGAAAAGGTGGCATTTTAGCTGATGACAAGGGGTGGGGGAAAAGGAGAGAGTAAGTAGGTGGAGACGGTGCCCAGGGAGAGACAGAAAGAAAGTTAGGCAGACAAAAGATGGCTCATAGTAAGCCACGGAAGAAGAAAAACTGATAATGGAAACCATAGGTGGGTGAAGATGGATTGGCTGTGCTGAAAGCAGCACATATCATGAAAGGGCCTGAGGTGTGGGATGGGTAAAGGGCATGGAACAGGACGTTCAAGTTCCAAACTATTGACCTTCATATTGAGCCCTGAAAGCTGCATGACCCATACGTAGAAAATGAGATGCTGTTCTTCCAGCTTGTTTTTTGATATGACTATTTCTATACTTTAAATCTGATGAGACATGGCACCACGTTGCGTTGTAGTGTGATATGCTGATGAGCTACTGCAGTCGTGATGTGATACTTGTTTCGTTTGCTGCTACACAAGGACAAGTTATAGGTCACGTGGAACTGAAGAATTCAATGAGCTTTTATTTCTGTACCTAGTATTTACATTACAGCCACAGATTTTTAAAAGATTTACTCATGGGACATGAGGCGTGGAGCATGGGTATCTTAGGCCTGTGCCTAGTTTCCTCTTGAGAAGGTGGTGGTGAGCTGCCTTTTTAAACCACTGCAGTCCATGTGCTTTGGGTTGACCCACACTGCCCTTAGGGCGGGAATTCCAGGATTTTACCCAGCAACAGTGGAGGGTTGGCGATATATTTTTGAGTCAGGATGATGAGTGCCTTGGAGGTAAACTTGCAGATGATGGTGTTCCCCTGTATCTGCTGCCTTGGTCCTTCCAGATGGAAGCAGCTGTGAGCTTAGGAGGTGCTTAGAAGATCTCCGGTAATGTTCTGCAGTCTGTCTTCTTGATGGTATACACTGCTGCTGTTGCGCATTGGTAATGGAGGGAGTGAATGCGTTTGGGTATTTGTGTATTTGTGAACTGGGCTCAAGCTAAACAATCTGAAAGTACAGCAGCACACTTCCTCAGGGGGCCATTCTTCAAGAGGACAGAGCTCAGTAAGATGGAGACTGACAGCATGAGATGACATGTTATGATATGATGATCATCTTGTGAGTATATCGTTTAAAGGTATATCTCACATCTACTGCAAGACTTAACATGACATTCCCCTTTTCCAAAGAATAATCGCAATACATCATTGTTCATAGTACATATTGTCAGTTCAACAATTGTACACACAAACAAAGTTGACAAGTTTAATAGCACAAATTTTAATATGATATCCGATGTTCTGACAACTACACAATAAAAATAAAGTCCACCTCCTGGCTCGTTAAGGTGGAGATCTTCATTTGTGCTGACATTTTGCGGTTGATTGTTGGAATACTTTATGATCCAGGGCTATATAGTCTTCTGTGAGGATGCTTTTGTAAGCAGTTGTTAATGCTGTGATTACCCTGTGGCATGTTATGATGTGAAGAGATGCACTGATGACCTGTACCTAACACATTGCATTACCTGTTTGGGCTTGTTAATGTAAATATGGTCTCTAACTCACATAGTACTGAGGCATTCAATGAGCATATATTTCAGCACCTGCTATCAACACATATATCTACACAGCCTTGGGCACTTACGTGCCTGAGCTAATGCTAATGAGTTTAAATATGCTGCAGCATGTTTCCTTCAACATGTCATGCTGCAAGGGCACAGAGCTCTATGAACATTATACCATCAGGTCATACGCCACATAAATGCAGTCAAATCATGGAAGAAGGCCCTTTGGCCCATCACATGATGCTGTCATGTACACGTACCTTAAAGATGTACCGCAAAGTTGCTGTGAGACAAAATGCAGCCAACACAAATGGAGCAGAAGTAGGCCATTCAGCCCTTGAGCTTTCTCTGCCCTTTGATTAGATCATGGCTGATATGATTGCAACCTCAACTTTATTTACCTCTCTAGGCCCTATACCTGTTACCTCCCAATCTCAGGATTTAGTGAAACCATATTCTTTATTGTTTATTAACGGATTGCTGTAGATTGCACAACTTGTTGGAGAGTTTTGACTAATGTGCCCTGCTTGGCCAACCAAAGGATTCCAACATGTAAGGGAATGGAACGCTTTGCCTGCAACGGTAGTAGATTCGCCAACTTTAGGTACGTTTAAGTCGTCATTGGATAAGCATATGGACGTACATGGAATAGTGTAGTTTGATGGGCGTCAGATCGGTATGACAGGTTGGCACGACATCGAGGGCAGAAGGCCCTGTACTGTGCTGTAATGTTCTATGTTCTATCTTCTAACACCCATGTCACGTGGCCAGTGATCTCACATCCTGTCTGTCGATACCTGTGGATTATAGTAAACTCACATCAAGACACACTGCAACATTCACCCCGACAGACAATTACCTCTCAACAAATACCTGAAATTATGCACTTTGTGTGTTCTCTCATTGCTGTTTGTGGGATCTTGCTGAGCAGCAAATGGCTGTTTCCTCTGTCACAGTGGCAACTGCACTTCAAGTGCTTCAGGAGCTTGATCGTGTTTTGAGATGTGTTTGGGAGCTAAAAGTCATTGTGTGCATTCTGTTCGCTCTGCAGGTTGGAGTCAAGGTCACCTCAGAAAGTCACTTTTGGGGAACTGCTGTAGAACGTGGCTTCAGGATTGAAGATCACTGATCAAAACTAAAGAGGTGCTGTATAAATGCAAATTGTTGTTGCAGCTTGATCGCTGAGAAAAACAGACGGGTTTGGATATCAAATCCATCTGAAGCTCTGGCCCTTTAGAGACTTTAGAATTCAGGGTGTGCCCTGCAGTCTGGAAGTGGGACCTAACAAAAGGAATATGTTTTCCAGGAGCTTTGAAGATGTGCTTTGGGAATACAATTCTATTCAATTTAGCTCTGAGGAGCTATTTCTTGCCTGTGCCTTCAATGGAAAACACACTTCCTTAAACAGGGGTTATGCTTCCACTACAAAAGTACTTAAAAATGCATTTGTGATGTCAAAGCATACAAGGCTAGGGGCCAAGTGCTGGAAAATGCGATTAGAAATTTTTTCTTTGACTCAATGGGTTGAAGAGCCTTTTACCGTGCTGTCAGCCCCTATGACTCTGCAACAGGAGGCAGGACTGTGGAAAGCAAGATCCCATGGCATAAACGTAATTGAAAGAAAAATCGAGAAACCACAGCATCAATGCTGTACAGTCAAATTGACAAGCAATGCAGCCTGAAATTGGGATTTGTTTTACTTTAATTTGTGTGTCCCAAGCCTTTAACAAATGATCACGCTGTTAATGCACAGCATGAGAATTAACATCAGTTCGTCCAGAAGGCAAATTTTGGACCATGGATAAAGATGTGCAAGCGGTTTCTCGGTAAGAACGTATCAAATCACTGCAGCTTTTGTGTATCCTAAGGCATGAAGAGTCTTCACTTCATGCAGGTCAAGGGACGAGAATACATGAATGTACAACTCCAAGGTAAATCAATAAAATATGCCTAGGCGGCACATGATGCTGATGCTTTGTTGAAGAGCCAGAGCACAGGGGACTGAGGAATGATCATTTCAAAGCTGAAACCATTTCCATATTCAGGAGGCAGAATGGAAGGAGGTCTAACCTTGCATACTGAAATATTGTGCCCTGTATCCATCTGTTATGTATAGCGTGTCTGGCATGTGGCATTTTTATGGTTTATAAACAGGCTCCTATTAATAACAGAGTGCCCTGATTGTAGCTTAGCATTCTGTGAATGTTATTTCCTCGAAAAAATATTCACAACAGTATGTTAGCATAAAATATTAACACGTAAGAAATGGGGAAATGTCGCATCACTCGGAAACATTTTATAAAGTGTTGGAAAGGTTAAGCTCAATTCCTGTTTACCACACCAACAGAAACTTACCTTTCTTTCTGTTAACAACTAAATTACAATGATGTTAAATGTTAAATATTCAGAAACTGTAAGCAGAATGGCCCCATTTTCAGTTCAAGTGTTTCGTCATGTGACACTCATGGTGTTCCATCCACCACAGCTCGAAATGACATCACTCACATGATCTTCCACTCTTCCCCTGATTAATGTTGTATCTGAGCCTCATTTGGTATCCTACCCTGGGGAATTGCAAGATCGGAGACTAAGTACCTCCGGCAATGCCTTCAATAGTTTTTCATTCTTTTGTGGAACGTGAGCTTCACTGTCCAGGCCCAACATTTATTGTCCATTCCTAGTTGTCCCTTGAGAAGGTGATGGTGAGCTGCCTTCTTGAACCTCTGCAGCCTTCATGCTGTAGATACAGCCACAATTCTCTTAGGGAGGTAGTTTCAGGATTGTGACTCCGCGACACTGAAGGAACAGTGACATATTTTTAAATCAGGATGGTGAGTGGCTTGGCGGGTGATGGTGTTCCCATGGACCTTCTGTCCTTGTCCTTCTAGATGGAAGTGGTTGTGAGTTTCGAAGGTGCCGTCTGAGGATCTTTAGTGAATTTCTGCAGTGCATCTTGTAGATAGTACATACTACTACTGAGCATTGGTAGTGGGAGGGAGTGGGTGCTTGTTGTCAATCAAGCGGGCTGCTTTGTCTTGAATGCAGCATTGCCATGTACAAAGGGAAAGATATGCTGACCTTGGAGGCAGTCCAGAAAAAGTTCACTCGGCCCAATACCAGATCTGCAGGGACTGAGTTATGGGGAGAACTTGAGTTGATTGGGCCTGTACTCATTGGCATATAGAAGAATGAGAGGCAATCTTTTTGAAACATGTATAACTTTTAGATGACTTGACAGGGTAGATGTGGAGAAGTTGTCTTTCCTTGTGCACCAGACAGCATCATCTCAATAAGGGCTTTCCCAGTTAAGACAGAGATGAGGAGCAATTTCCTCTCTCAGAATGTATTGAATTTGCGGAATTCTTTCCCACAGAGAACTGCCAAGCCTGGGTTGGTAGTGAGGCTGAGATAGATTTTTAATCAGTAATTAGGAAAGGCAGGAAAGTGGAGTGGAAGATTATCACATCAGCCATGATCTTATTGAATGGTAGAGATTACATGATGGGCTAAAATGGCCTTTTAGGTCTCTGGGTCTTATGGTCACCCCAGAAGCTGCAAGCCAGGAAATATCTCCCATACTGGGGTGCTTTGCCCATTATGTCCCAGATGACAACAAAGCTTGATCTTGGCTTCATGGTCAGGTGCCAGAAGGTGATGATGGATGCGGGGATGGAGTGAGAGAGGCTGTCCTTTTCCACTAGACAGCCACCAGACCAAGCCTTCACTCAAGCCTCGGTCAGTGCTGTGCTGTGCCCTGGCTGAAAAGGGACACCCAGTAGTGAAGGAAGGAGGTCGGTGATCTTCTGTTCCCTATAGGGGTAGGAGCTACCATCTTCTCTCTGCAATGGCTCAGTTACAGTGCCACTACTCACTCTATCACTCCCTGTGTGTTGGAATTTCAAAGTTAGAATCCCAACAGTGCGGAAAGACTTCATTCGGTGCAGTCTGTCTGCACTGACCGTTCAAAGAGCACCCCTAAGTCATAGCCTCCTACCCTAACCCCGTATTTCCCATGGCTAATCCACATAATCTGCAAATGCCTGGACACCACTCAATTTAGCATGGCCAATCCACATTATAACCCTGCATTACCCATGGCTAATCCACCCAGCCTGCGCATCATGGGCAATTTCCCATGGCCAATCCACCTAACCTGCACATCTTTGGGCCTGGGGGCGAAACTGGAGCACCTGGAGGAAACCCACACAGACACAGGAAGAATGTGCAAACTCCATGCAGACAGTCACCCAAAAGTGGAGTCGAACCTGGGTCTCTGATGCTGTGGGGAAGCAACGCTAGCTAGGAGCCACTATGCCACGAAATTAGCCTCTCATCAAGACTATAACTCTCAGTATTTCACCCATCATGCCCACTTAATGGCACTCACCCACCACATCCTCTCAGACCACTAATTCTCCCTGTTGTCTAGATTTCCTATCCATTTAGAGTGGGCACTTCATCATTTGTCCTGCTCCTGTATCGCTGTTGACTGCCCTTCTATCCACCGACGTCAAACAGAAAACTCAAAATGCCAGCCTTCTGCTCCTCTGAAGCTGCGTCCATCCAGCTCTACACTTTGTTATCTCAGATTCTCCAGCATCTGTAGTTCCTACTGTCTCTAAAATGTTTTAGCCTCAACTGATTTCTGTGGCAAAGAATTCCACAGGCTCCCTACTCTCTGGGTGAAGACATTTCTCCTCATCACGTCTGTTCTGAGGAAGGGTCACTGGACCCGAAATGTTAACTCTGATTTTTTTTCTTCACAGTCACTGCCAGATCTGCTGAGCTTTTTCAGCAACTTCTGTTTTTGTTCTCTTCATCTGAGTCCTAAATGACCTACATCGTATCCTTAGACTGTGACCTCGGGTTCCGGATACACCGGTCATTCATAGAATCATAGAAATCTACAGTGTACAAGCATGCTATTCGGCCCATCAAGTTGGCACTGACCAATCTGAAGAGCATTCTATCCATTGCTGAACTCTAAACTGCTCCCAAACCTCAGCTTTGCTTCCCTTTTTGACCAATTTGTGCGCCCTTTCCTTCGATCTGATGATTCCCAAATTTCCTTTGTTAACCACGGAAAGGCCACCTTTCCCATTTTATTTTGTCTGCTTTCCACATATGCTCTTTAAACTTTACCATTACCCATTCAGCATCATCCCTGGAAGTAATGTTCCAAATATGTCAGAGCCAACTTGCACCTCATGCATCATAGTTTCCCGAAGCTAGATTCAGAAATGATTATGTAACTATCTTAATGAAGAAATCTGTCATTTTATGGTCCCTCTTCCCCAAAGAGACTTGCGCAACTAGATTGCTAATTATCACTTCCCATTACACAATACCGAGCCTAGGTTGGCCTGCTTTATAGTTGCTCACTGTATTGATCCAGAAAACCAGCTCATACATACTCCAGCGATTCCTCTTCTATGATATTGTTACTGATTTGCTTTGCTCAACATTTGTGCAGATTAAAGTCTCCCATAGCTACATCTGTATCTTTGTTGCTTGAGGCTCTAATTTCCTGTTTAACGCTTTCCTCAACATTACCGCAACAGCTTTGGGATCTGAAAACAAATCTTGCTATCATTTTCTGCCCCTTGGTGTTTCTAAAATCTTCCCATGCAGTTTCTACTTCAGCAGAGTTGATATTTTCCCTGACAATTGCATTTTTTAAAAAAAGTAATGTTACTCTATCTCCTTTACCTCTTTCTCTGCCCTTCCTAAAAACTGAATACCATCTTATATTCAGTTGCCATCCCTAGTCATCTAAGGCCACGTCTCCATAATCCGATCTATATTATATCCATTTTTATTGATTTGCATGTTGCAGAATTTAAAACTATGCCCACTGGTGGTAAGCTCAGTGACTAGGGGCCAGTTTTAAGATTTTGACAAGGGAGGGTTGAGGAGAGTTTTTGTACTTCTTGTGGTCTGGAACTCATTGTCTCAAATGGCTGTGGAAGCAGTTTCAATAGTGGCATTCACAAAGAAATTGGACAAATATTAGAAAAGGAATGTTTGCAGGGTTACTGTGAAAAAGCAGTGAATAGAACTAATGACCCAATTCTTTCAAACAGCCAGAATAGGCATGATGGTCCAAATGGGCTTCTCTACTGTGTGATTCAATAACAATATAATCAAGTATTGATTATTTAGCACTGCAGAATGTGACCATTGAAGCTTTGCAGTCTGAAATGCTGCATGTGACAATTGAAACTATGCAGTTTGAAATGCTGTCTCCATTCACTTGTATCGCACATACTGCGCAATGGATTCTCCTCAATGAGAACAGTCAAACATTTTCTTTTATTTTAAACTTCAAAAGAATGGAAAGAAACAAAGATAAGGAGGCTTCTTTTTTTTAGCAAATCGTGCCATCCATCATTCTTTATTCTTCTGGGCATTTCTGCTGAGGCTAGTATTGTTGACCATCACTAATTGTCCTGGAGAAGCTGTTGAGGGCAGAACAACTTGGGATCTGAAAGAGCAAGGCCTAACAGCTGGTCCTGCTCAAAGTCTTCATGATAATGTCAATTATATCAAACTAACCCCTGACGAGGTGCTAACATTCATTCACTCAGAGAATGTGAATGTCTCTGTCTAGGCCAACATTTATTGCTCATCCCCAGCTGCTCACAGGACACTGCTGTGGGTCAGGAGTCACATGTAGGCCAGATCAGGTAAGGATTGCAGTTTCCTTCCCTAAAAGACATTAGTGAGCCAGATAGGTTTTTCCCGTAACAGTTGACGATGGTTTCATGGTCATCATTAGACTCTAACTTCCAGATTTTTATCAAATTCAAATTCCACCATCTGCTATAGCAGGATTGAAGCCAGGTCCCCACAATATTAAGTGAGTTTCTGGACTAATAGTCTAGAAATAATACCATGAGTCCACTGCCTCCCCATGCAAGAACATATATTAAGGAGAATGACTCTTCTAGTTAGACCAGGAAATGGTTTTGTTTTGCCACACTGCATCAGAAAGGTCCTAGATGTATATTGAACTGTATACTATAGACCATATATTAAAGCTTACTGCACTGAAACAGGATGGTAGCATCAACTCTCATCATTGAACAGCAGTTCAAACAGTATAATGAACCAGCATGCCTACACAACAATTAAAGAATAGTCGACTTCCCTCCTGAACATGCATTAGAGCAACAGGTGAGTTTTTTTATGTCAATTTGATAGTCACATGGTCACCTTTATTGAAATAATAGTCTAATTCCTGATTTAATTAACACCCAGCAGCAGTGGTAGGATTTGAACCAATGCCCCTGAATCATACAACTAGATCTCAGGAAACGGTAGAATGTCATTCCCACAGAAATTAAGTTATTGATTGTGACTATTAAAAGTTAAATTTGAGGAAAAATACTTTTCCTATCAATCATTTTTTTTGTTCCCTAACTCAATACGAATGTTCTTCCCCTCCCTTTATGTATTTGATATTTTCAATGTAACTATTCATCTTCAGTTATTCCTCTTTCAAACAATTTTCAAACCTCACTCGTGGAACTGTCGATCCCTCCTTTCACCGAGCGCCCAAATGACCTTGTTCCTGACATTGTTATTATTACCATTTCATGATTCCAATAAGTTACAGTTTTGAGCTGAAAAATTAAGAAAAGCACCTACCTAGCAAGGTACTTTGTGAGGTAATAAAATGTGAGGCTGGATGAACACAGCAGACCAAGCAGCATCTCAGGAGCACAAAAGCTGACGTTTCGGGCCTAGACCCTTCATCAGAGAGGGGGATGGGGAGAGGGAACTGGAATAAATAGGGAGAGAGGGGGAGGCGGACCGAAGATGGAGAGTAAAGAAGATAGGTGGAGAGAGTATAGGTGGGGAGGTAGGGAGGGGATAGGTCAGTCCAGGGAAGACGGACAGGCCAAGGACAGCCTCACATTTTATTATCTTGGAATTCTCCAGCATCTGCAGTTCCCATTATCTCTGATACTACTTTGTGAGGTATGTGTGTTTGCAAGATCTGGGCATTTTCTGACTTATTAATACTTTTGATGAAGTTCAGATCTTCATACTTCATTATAATAGTCTGAATGACTTTAATTTTCTTATTTATTTATGCAGCATGAACGGCACTGTATTGACCTGCCCCTCGTTGCCTTTGAGAAGGTGATGGGGAGCTGCCTTCTTCAAACCACTGCAGTCCATATGCCTTAAGTAAACCCACAATGTCCTTAGAGAGGGATTTCCAGGATTTTGACTCATCAGCAGTGAAGGAACGGCGATATATTTCCAAGTCAGACAGCGAGTGGCTTGGAAGGGAACTTGCAGCTGGTGGTGTCTCTATGTAACTAATGCCTTTGTCCTTCTAGTTGGAAATGTATGTTGGTTTGAAATGTAATGCCTGAGGAGGTTTGGTGAGTTGCTGCAGTGCATCTTGTTGATGATGAAGAGAGTGAATGTTCACAAATATGGCATTAATCAAAAGGGCTACTTTGTCATGATGTCAAGATCTTTGCTGGGACTCCAGTCATCCAGACAAATGGGGAGTATTCCGTCACACTCCTGACTTGCACCTAGTAGATGGTGGACAGGCTTTGGGGACCAGGAGGTGAGTTATTGGCAATGGAAGTCCTTACCTCTGACCTGTTTTTGTAGCCATGGTAATTTTATGACTGGTCTATTCAGTTTTTTGGTCTGGTTCAGGTCTTTGGTTACCCCCACAGAATGTTGATCTTATTCCCAAACCATGCACAGAATATTTGAATACATTGACTTACATAAATGATATGTATAATTAATGAATGGATAATGAACAGAGAGGAAGACAGGGAAACAGACTTAGAGATTGTAGAAACTGCTGATGTTGGAGAATCTGAGATAACAGGGTATAGAGCTAGATGAACACAGCAGGTCAAGCAGCATCAGAGGAGCAGAAAAGCTGATGTTTCAGGTCTGGACCCTTCATCAGAAAGAAGGCCCCAGAACCAAAATGCCAGCTTTCCTGCTCCTCTGATGCTACTTGGCCTGCTGTGTTCATCCAGCTTCACACCTTGTTATCTCTAAAAAAGACTTTGACTTGTGCGCAAAACTTTGAAATTTCAGGACAGGTTAACAAAGCTACTCATAAAACACCACTCACAAATCCTTAAATTGTTGAAGCAACCCATGTCCATATGTTGGAAGGCCTGGACGATATTAAGGCTTAGGTTTTGCCTCTAGGAATTTTCAGCTTAACAAATAAAGACACAGAACACCAAAACCGAGAAATTAAACTAAGCTCATTTAAATCAATAGTTCAACATGTGTTCCATTCTCATCGCTACACTTTGGAAAGTGTTTTGAGTTTTTGAATGCTAACATACAGAAGAGATTATGTCAAATGGTTCCGAGGGTGAAAGCTGACAGTTACTTGATTGTCCAGAGGATCTCAGCTTACTCGTCTTACATCAGAGAACATCGTGCGAGAAACTTATTTGAAAGGCCCAGGGAGTTGCTGGTGTGCAGGTAATGTCACTAGCCTAGTTATTGAGAGTCGCAGGCTATTCTTCTGGAGCATTGGTTTGAATCCCTGTATAGTAGACAAAGAAGTAATTGCTCACCAAATAAGGACAAGTTTTGATTGATGTAAAAAACCCAGGAAGTTCACTAAATCTGCTGTCCTTACTTGGTCTGTCCTACACGTGACTCCAGATGTACAGCAATGTGGTTGACACAGAACTGCCCTTTGGGTAATTCGAGATGAGTGATAAATTCTGGTGCAGGCACTGACACCCGCTTCCCATGACTTATAAGAATATGTTCAGAGTTGATAAATAATCTAGTTCCAAAGGTTAAGGATGATTAGAAAACACTGATTTAAGCAGATTAACAAACAAACGCCATGAGGATTCGATTGTAGCTTTGAAAACTGAGACAAAAAGAAAGTCGCTTGGCCAGAGACATGGGAGTAAATGGAATGCTCTTCGAAAAAGTGGCCGACAGGGTGGTTCAGTGGCTTTTCCTGCTGCCTCACAGAGTCAGGGCCCTGGGTTCAATTCCAAACTTGGATGTCTGTGTGTTGTGGAGTCTGCATTTTTCTTTTACATCTGTGTGGTTTTTCTCTAGGTGCTCTGGTTTCCTCCCACATTCCAAAGATGTGCACATTAGGCGGCCAGAGATAATGGGAACTGCAGATGCTGGAGAATCCGAGATAACAAAGTGTGGAGCTGGATGAACACAGCAGGCCCAGCGGCATCTCAGGAGCACAATTGGCCACGCTAAATTAACCAGAGTGTTCAGGATGTGTAGGCTAGGTGGATTAGACATGGAAATTAGGGGGTAGTGGGCCAGAGTAGGATGTTTTTTCGAGAGCTGAAGTGATCTCGATAGGCCAAATGGCCCACTTCCACACTGTAGGGATAGTATGGCTTGATTGCCAAATGGTCACTTTCCTTGCTGTATTATTCCACAATTCTATGGTTCTAAATGAACGAGGATATTACTTGTTTGATAGGTTCAAGTTGAGCTTCAAGGTCCAGTGAGATAGGAAGCAAATGAATTAAGTTGAGGACCATGTTTCACATTGCTTCTTTATTTTACCCCACCACTCCCTAATCTCAGACTGTCGAGTATCCGATTTATTCCATGAGGGCAATGGATCATGAATGATGATGAGGCGTAAGCACTAGCTTAGCACTCGTTGTTAACAAATAACCTCGCTTCAGGCTGCTTAATTCTGCCTTTTGACGGAGTGCAAAGTGTAAATCATGATGTATCTGCAATGGTGTGATGAAAACCCTGATTCAACTACTGACAGGTTGAACAATGGCCTCTGTCAGAGTCAGCCAATATAATGGTGAGTAAAGAAAATGAAAAATCATTCACAAAAATATTTTCCTTTTGGTTCACGACTTTGCCTTGTTTACAAAGAAAAGATTCTTTGAAAAATGGCAAAACAAACCCAATTATATTTTCTTGCTGGCAGTTCTATGCAAAAGAAAAGCCTGAAACTATTTTGCACTGGTCTAAATAAGCTGTTCAATCAAACTCCACCATTACAGTGGGAGCTGTGCCAAAGCTGGTAATGGAATCACATTAGGGCTGAAAAAAAAACTCTCTAATCCTTCTGGCCAGTCCTCCAAAACTAATATCCTTTAAATCAGTCACTTATTCACATATCCAAGCCTTGCTGTTCGGCTTCACTAAGCTTAGCTTTATAAAGACTTTTTAAACCACTTGTCCAGAGAGATTATTACACATTTCTTGAGCACGAGGTATTTGAAACTGGATCACCTGCATCTGAGGTAGGGACATGACTACTGAGCCACAAGAATCTGCCTGTATCACAACAGCTATAGTTTCATTAACTTAATATTAAATGACACACTGCACAATTAAATGTTGGTGTTTCTCCTTATATGGTGAAATTTCTGACTACACCCATTTGCAGTGGAGAAAATGTTTTGAAATATGAATATTTTTTATCTCTTTTGTTTGTTCAGGGGATATGTGCATCACTTGCTGAGCCAATATTTATGAACCATAGATAATAAAATGTGAGGCTGGATGAACACAGCAGGCCAAGCAGCATCTCAGGAGCACAAAAGCTGACGTTTCGGGCCTAGACCCTTCGTGCTCCTGAGATGCTGCTTGGCCTGCTGTGTTCATCCAGCCTCACATTTTATTATCTTGGATTCTCCAGCATCTGCAGTTCCCATTATCTCTGATACTATTTATGAACCATGTTTTGTCACATTAGACAAGATTTGAATGAGTGGGCTTCCTGAATTGCAGCAGACTTTGTAAGTGTAAGCATACCCTCAGTGTTATAAGGAAGGGATGTTCCTGGATTTGAACCCAGTTGGATTGAAAAATCAGTGACATATTACCAAGTCAGAAAATATCTTGGCAGAGAATAGTGGCACTCCCAAATGGCAAGGTGGCTCAGTGGTTAGCACTGCTGCCTCACAATGCTAGGGACCTGGATACAATTCCAGCTTTGGGTGACTGTCTGTGTGAAGTTTGCGCATTCTCCCTGCGTCTGTGTGGATCCTCTTTGGGTTCTCCACCTTCCTCCAACAGTCCCAAGATGTGCACGTTAGATAGATTGGCTATGCTAAATTGTCCATAGTGTCCAGAGATGTGTAGGTTAGGTCCAGAGATATGCAGGGTTAGAGGGGTGGGTTGCTTGTCGGTATGGACTTGTCGGACCAAACGGCTTGCTTCCACATTGTAGGGGTTCTATGATCTCCTGTTCCTCTCTCCTTCTGGGCGCTAGGTAGGTTGAATCCTTGCAGGAAATATGCTCAGAGTCACTTTTGGCCAAAGTTTCCCTTTTCCAATTCCAGAAAATTGTCTCACACTATCTTCCCACAGTCACCTCATTACCTGTGTGCCATGCGCACAATGGAGCCTGCCCACAGGCAGAATGATTCATGACCTCCCAGAATTCCTGGTACCTTCTTTAAAATTCAGTACTTCACCTAGATGGCAGTCTACAGCTGTTGCCATATGGTTCATGCCAATTGCTGTAGACATGCTCTATTCAGGGTAATTGGCACCCTGCCTTTCCAATGGGGCCGAGATGTGCTGCTTGGTGGGATAAGGTTGGGTGGTGAGTGTGGTTGCTGCCCTTGGAGTGTGCCCAGAGATGTTAGTGATGGATAGAGGTCTAGAAGTAGTAAGTGGCAAGCTGGATTTGTCAGGTGCCCTCTCCAACTTCCATGTTGGGAATTATCATCATCTAGTTCCCACCTGGGGATGTGAGAATGGGAAACTGCATGTCACTGAGGTAAAAAACAAGACCTTAGAGAATGTAATTGTGTTCCCCCACCCCGCCTACTAGTAAGGATTTAACACTTGGTTGGAAAATAGGACTGTTTGATGTTGATATCGAGAATTTCCTCACTGGCAATCTCATGTGATATTCCCATCTTGCTTGCCAATGACCAATCATTTATCACTTGGGAAGTTGCCATTCCATGAGTTTAGAAGGTGCTATTGAAGGAGCCTCGGCTAATTACTGCAGTGCATCTTGTAGATGGTATACAGTGCCGCTACTGAGCGTTAATAGTGGAGGGAGTGAACATTTGTGGTCTTTGGACTAATCGAGTGAGCTGCTTTGTCCTGGATCATCTCAGCTTCTTGATTCTTTCTACTGCTGACAACGTGTAGTGCCTCATGGTTTCCCAGTCTTGAGTTGATGAATCTGTTCAAAATCTTTCCGAGTTAGCACAGCGATAGTGCCACACAATTCTGTGGACGCTATTCTCAAGGTGTAGTTAGGTCTTCATCTCCACAAGGACTGTGCAGTAATCACTCTTACTGCTACCACTATGCACAAATGCATCTATGAAGGGTAGTTTGCTATGGATAACTGGAAATAGCACCACTTTGTATTGCTCTAATATTTCTAATATAGTAACATGCTCTAACCAACATCACAAGGGTAGCCAGCATTTGACAGTTAGCCCCATAATGAGATACTAGGACAAGTTACCACAAGCTTAAATGGAAGAAGGCAGTTTGAAAAAGCATCTTAAAGGAGGACCATGAGTTAAAGAGGTAGAGAATGTTTCGTGAGAGGATACCAGAGCTGCGGTCTAAGGTCCAGTGGTTTTTAGCAATGAATTTTTTCAATTGGTAAGAATTAATGATATGCAGGGTCCTTGAAGGATTGTTGAGCTGGTGGTAGTTACTGAGATCAACAAAAGTGAAAGCAGGGAGAGGGAGTTTTCTTTCAAATTAATAAAATTAACCTCCATGTTAAAAGGCAGGTAATATTAATCCAAATTCAGTATTATTGCAGTTTAATAAGGAGTAATAAGCAAATTCATGTGAGGAAAGCCACCTTCATGCAGCAAATGGTTAGTTTCTGGAAAGTGCTGCCTCAGGACGTGTGTTAGAGGCAAGTTCAATCAAGACGTTCAAAAATCATGGCCCACAAAAGACTATGAGCATCCTTCCCCATTATGTACACCTTAAGAGCAAAGACTCTACAAATATTGAATAAGGTGATGAATCAGGTCTCCTATGTGCTTCCACAGCCATTGTGAGATTTGAACACTGCATTGTTGGCTTTATTCTGCTCCAGGATCCAGTCATCGAGCAACTAAACCAATGGACCCCCTTTCACCCATAACCCCAATAGACTTCTGAATGTTTTGCATATTATGTATTTCATATGGGTAGGAACACAGATTTATGGATTATGAGAAATGGGCAATTAAAGATTTGGACCATTCATGAATTTCAAAGGATTTTTTTTGTACCATAAAGACAAAAGTTCAGAAGATTGCCTGCTGTTTACAAAAAGCTATGTGACTTTGGGAGACAAGTTTTTAGAAGGGAGATGGGAGATTATTTTATGACCAAACAAAATTTTTAGTTGGCAGACAAATAGACTCAGTTTTGAAAGGGTCTTCATGCCTAGCAACAGCCTCCAGACTTTTGATAACACCTTGCCATAGAATAGAGTTAGTCTATCATGGAGAAACTCAAAAAGAAATTATCTCTCTCTCTGACTCTCACTGAGTATCAATATCAATGTAACCTGAAATTAAACCCTATTGAAAAAATGTCTCAGTGAAATGTGAAATAGCTCTACAGAGGCTGATATCCCATCACCAACTCACTATTTATTTACACATAAATACTTCTTGACTCTAATACTGCCTCTTCAGAGCCAGCTCTCAAACAGCCAGAACCTCTGACACTCCTCTTTATCTGTCAGCCAGGGCTTCCTGATTGGATCAAATTAACAGCCCCAGTTAGAGAACTCATAATCTATGAAGTCCACCTGACTGACCTTGTTACAATTACTACAAAATGTTGCCTGATAATCAAACAAAAATCTCAGGAATCAATATCTCTAATTTCCTCAAACTTTGAAAAACAGAGCTGTGAGAACAATGTCTAACTGACCTGCTTCCTGAGCTGAGGGTTGTCCATCACTGTGCAGTTGATATTGAAAAGATTTTATTAACAGGAAACTGAAGGAACTGTGAGAAGTCACCTCATTCTACCCTTTAAATTTGATCAACAGGGCTTTCCCTGTTTTTCCATTCATAATTTCTCTGGAATGCTGTGTGTCTCATCCAATCTGTGTATGAATGTGTGTCTGTTTGGACTGAAGGAGATACCATTCAGTTCTGAAATATAGTCTAGTCGATAATTGGTTTTCCATATGTTGGAAGCATGAGCTTGTTTCCAAATGGCAAGTTTGTTTATTGATTTGTTCCAGATAAAAGAAATTAATCTAAACAAATTGACTATTTTGGTGCCTGAGTAATAATAGTGTGGTTTGTGGTGTAATAAAAATATAATATTATGAGATGTTGGAGCAGAGGTCGGCCATTCAGCCCATTAAGTCTGCTCTGCTATTCAATGACCAATCTGATAACTCCCAGCTCATTTCCGGCTTTTACCCCATGACTCTTAATTCCTTTACTGGTTCAAAATCTTTCTATCACTGTTTTGAATAAAATAATGACCCAGCCTCAACATTTGTCTGTAGTAAAGAATTCCACAGACCTACTAACTTCCGAGAGAAGAAATTCCTCCCCATCTCTGTCATAAATTATTATGCCCTTTGGCCTAAGACTCTCCCAGAAGGAGAAGAAATCTTTCTGCAACTACCCAATCAAGTGCCCAGTATGTTGCGATAAGGCCACCTCCTCTTCTTCTCAGTGAGTACATAAAATGCAGTTTTCTTTCCCTCACACCCTTCTCTCAAAGCAGTGAGGACCATACAAGAATGATCCTCTCATATTGTTGAGAAACAGGAATGCTCTCCTCCTTGAAATCCTTAATATAAATAGACTAGAAAATTGCAAAGCCGTTTTACGACTTGTCTGTTGAAACTCTCAAATCTGCACCTGCCTGTTGTTGTGTTACTATGGCTGAACTGACAAGTCCCTGTTCTGAAGAAGGGTCATCGGACCAGAAACGTGAACTCTTTTTTCTCTTTCACAGATGCTGCCAGCAACTTTGTTTTTGTTTCTGTCTTTTGTTCTCTCTGTGACTCTGTCTGTTTCACCTCGAACTGAAAGTGATTGATGGCTGGTACCACCCATCATCCTCATGAATCAAGGTGTGGTGGAGTGTTATGTATTACCCAGGAGCAATAGATGGGAGGGCTATCAAGATCATACCCCAACGTAACCCAGATGCAGCAAGTTGCTTGGTTAAGTTTCACATCCAAGAGATTGGGTCTTATTGATCAAGACTCTCTCATGATGAAAGCCATTGAAATTCTGACCATTGCAAGCCATATGTTAGTCAATTTGCAGCAACTTTACCTGCGACTGTATCTGTATCCAACTGGCATCCACACAGTAATTGTCTACTTCTTGTGCTCACTTTAGTATAAGGCCATTCTCTCCATGTTTTGGTCTCAAAATGACCTTGCAAGCTTCCCATCTCAATAACATCACCAGTTTG